>NW_014556168.1:880718-1055393 GCF_001313825.1 Dinoponera quadriceps
GGACGCGAATATCGAGTTATTCGATTTCGTGATAGGCAGACGAGAAGTCATTCTCGCGCAGGGAATTCTCGCTGACGGCGAATTCCGCCCATTTTCGGCCGGCGCACGTGATTTCCGGTATCTCGCGGGCAAATTTTCGTCCGACGGTGCGCGAAATATCGGTGTACGTACGGAAAAATCGATTCGGCCTGTCGCGCTCGTCGCTCTGGAAAATTCATCGTAGCGTAAAGTAGTTACACATTCGCGTACGGTGAGACAGGCCCGCGCGGGGGGAAAAGTAACGGAATCGTTGGAGCACGGAGTAATAGCCGGATGTTCGATTCGCTTCCGTGAGCGATTCCTCTGATATGTGCGCGCGCGTGTTAGAAATGTATCATGGGGGAAACGCTAGAGATATCACCAATATGATTACCACGACAAAATACCGAAGATAAAAAAAATACATTCATAATACATATATTCACGAGGAATTTGAAAATGTATTTGCAAACTATCGATAACTGTTGGTGGGAATCGGCTTGAAGTCCGGCTATTTTAGCCGCTTTCAGTGAGCGCGTGATAGATAATGCACAAGCTGCGGAAAATATTTATCCGGCGTCCTCCTTATATCCGCCCGCGAGTCCAGAAAATCGAAGCATGAAGCATAAATTATTGCGAGCCTCACTTGTTGATCGCGTGGCAAATAAGCCGCGCGGTTCAACAAAATTTGCTTTGCTAATGCATTTTAATCGATCATCGACGGGACGTGATGATTGAGAAATTAATTAAGCCAGCCATTCGCCCGAAATATTCCCGACGCGCTCGCCGGGAGGAACGTTCCTTCCCGGCTTTAATTTCAAACGACCCGATAATAATAAAAGGGCACGCGCGTTTCCTTTGGCGCTTCTCTCGTTTCTTTTATCGTATTCTCGCGGATAACCCTCAGAAATAATTAGCCGGCAACCTGAAAAAGTCCCGCTCACTCTGTCTCCCGAGAGTTCACGGGCGGCGCTTTCACGTTTCGCTGAAAGAGGAAACGAACGAAGAGAGAAAAAGCAGTGGCTTCTCTTCGAAACTGCAGAGACTCGGAGGTCCTATCTGAAAAATCCGGACGGTACCGGGAAGCCACCCGGCTCCGGAAAACTAGTCCCGAGGTGCTGGCGACTTTTCAAATCAAGGGAGCCATTATGGGACTATTTACGATCCTGATCGGGAACGCGCAAGTAGCGGACTCCCCGGTCGCGACCCCGGATGCTATCCCTGGACCATTGTCTTCCGAGACTAACCTGCACGACGGAACAAACGACCCTCTTCAATCACGACGCGGGGGGAGGTCGATACCACCGTCCGATCGGAATCAACCTTTCACTCGTTCGCGAGACGTCGGGAACTTTTCGCACCGATCGTAGTCTGTCTCTAATAAGACAGCCGATAAAAATGAAGCAACACCGAGCGGAAATCCTGTCGTGACATCGCAGATCCGCGGGTTAGCGCGGAGGAAGGAGGACGCGCTGGAGCGTGTTCCGACAGTTCCATCGGCATATCACGGGGAGGCACGATGAGAAAAGGGACGACGAAACCGTTTGAGTTCCAATTTGCGTTTAATAATTGCATTCGATTAATATTCATTGGAATGCAAAGCGGTCCAGCGGCGAACCGGTGACTCGCTCGCACGCGCGCGTGAAAAGAAATGGAGACCAGCGAGAGCGGTTTTCACGAACTTTCGGCATTGTCCGACGTCGTCGGCCGCCGACGGAGTGGCCGAGGATAATAAATCGGGGCCAACGGGGGCGTCGTGTTCTCCGCCGCGAGCTTCACGGATGATAATGGCCTCGCGCGGAATACCTGCCGCGACTTATTTATGCGAGAGAGCCTCTCTCTCGTTCTTTCTCGCGAGGACACGTCGATCCGCGGCTTTTCAAAAGCGTCGAGCGATGAAAAAAATATGGGACGAGCAGCGACGAGTGCATTCACCCCGGACGGAGATATCGCCGAGTCGAAATTTTCGCCTTAAGACGCGCCACGAGATTCGCATCGAATCGCGAGCGTGTGTCCTCGGGTGAACCCGGTGACTTTTCCTCGGCGAGAGTTACCGAATTTTCAACGCTGCTCGTATCTCGGCGACTAAGCCCGGGATTAAGACCGCGCGGCGGGCTGAGCTTCAATCGAAGTTCGCCGGAGAGCGAGGTTTTGTTACCGGTTCGCACCTCCGCTGGGCGCTTATCTCGCTAAAAATGCGGCGTCGAACAAGCCGGTAATTATGCTTCGATTCGAGACCGTGCGAAAGAAACTCCGCCGAAGTTGTTCGACGTGAGCGCAACGTGTGTTTATTAATGAGCCTGTCCGCGAAAATCTTCGTCGGAGGGAGTTTCACACACGACGGCCCACGGTATACACGGAGAAAAGAATTCGGTTAGATTTGTCACGCATTCGATGAAATAGTTTCAACTAAACGATTTGATTACGGTCAAATCATCTGTTCGAAGCTATTTCGCCAGATGTATGGTGGTTGTTGCCGAATCCCGTTCTCGGTGTAGCGGTCGCCGTGAAAATGGAACTCGCACAATACGCACTGCGAAAGACAACGGGCGAGCGAGCACAAACGTTTCCTCAAGAAGGGTACGAATAAGGATGTGAAACGGATGTGAATCGTTCCATACTCGAATGAAGTTCGATCTTAGAAAATTCTCGTCCGCTCTCTCTCTCTCTCTCTCTCTCTGCCTCGGAATCTTATCTTTGAGAACGCGTGCACCTGCCAGCACACGAGCGCCGACACACACATATACACACGGACACACACAAACGAGCTGGGAATTGTGAGTACGCCTCGAGAGAGCAAGGACTATTTCTGGCGTCGCGATCCTACGAAACAAAAGGAATTTACAATGAGCGAGTTCTGTGTTCGGCGCCAAAGCTGCAATCGTAAATCGAAAACTTTCGTCCTCCCTCCTACATCTCCCTTTAGAATCCCGTCCGCTTCTTCGCGCGACACCAACTTCGCTCGCACGTTCCGTGCCGGAAACGGTCGCGCTCTTAGCCAGTAGGAAGACGACGGAACTGATCAGACTCCGGACCTAGACGCGAGAGTGGGAGATTACGTCGCGATCCTGAGGGATTAGCACTTTCACACTGTCGGGGAGAGAGCAGACTTCGATTTTTCTGCGCCAGTGGACACAGCGCGATACAGATCAGACGCGGAAACTTCGCAGACGTGGGCGGAATAATCGCGAGGGATCAGTCCCGATCGGCGCTCTCTCGTGTACCACTTTTTCATGGCTTCGCGATATTCGTCTGACAAATCGGACGCAGCGTGGGGGAACTCGCTCGCTTATCCGAGGGACGAGTGTCACGCGAGTGTTCTCGACCAGCTCAACGTAGCAATACGATAAAGATCGGACGTGATCAGAGAGGTCCGGTGACCCGAATAGCGAAAGAATCGCGTAGATTCGGGGGATTAATCGATCGACACGCTCCCACTGTGAGAAAACGGACGCCTCGTAGCTCTCTCGGAGCCAATCGGCCAGAAAGCCAGTGGAGAATCCACGAAATATATCGGGCGCTGCCGGGCGAAAAAGAAGCACGCGGAACTCCGTGAATCTCGCGCAATCCCGCATCCCCGGCCGACAATCCGAACGCGTGTTCTCCCCCTCCCGCGAAAGCAACGTGTCGCGTAGAAGATCCACAAAACTGATCGGACACGCGAATAAAACACACTTCGCGTCAGTCTGAGGGATTTAAAAAGCACTGCATCGCACTTTACGCGAGACCGTATACTTCCTCGCAGCTGTTGGTTCGTTAAGAACAATAAGTTTAAAACGATAGAAGACGTTGATCGAGGAACGGATAATTCGCACGGATCTACGGGCACACTCGCACTCTCGCAAGGAACAAGTCCCCGTACCTTTCTGGGGCGAGCTGATCCACGGACAGTTCGGCGACTTTTCACCGGCTCGGGACAAGCCTGTGTGCGATCCTTTCTTTCCTCGGCTCGTCGACGATGCAACGTCTCCGGTCACGAGCGTCTCGTAATCCTCCCACCGATCGTGAACACCGGGTTCACGGGGAGGGGGTTATCGCGCGAACATCACCCGCGTGGCTGTCGCGTGAACGCGGTGCGACGAACTGCGAGTACGCGGCGCAGTGACGCGGAATCGACCGATGACACGCACGCGGCTACGTACGTTGCCGAGCGACGGCGGAAGGCGAACTGGACCGAGCGCCGGAGGCTGGCTTGTTCAGCCGCTGCGTGCACGGTCTGGCGGCCGCTTACGCCGGCGACGAGGACGGCCACCGCGACGACGACGACGCCGACGCCGTTCGTAGCAACCATGACGCGACGCGGAAGCCGCCGGAGCGCCCTCATCTCCCACCCTCGGCTCCTCGTTTCATCCCGCTTCAACCACCGCCGCCGCCCTCGCTCCCTCGACCGCTCGCAACCCCCCACTACTCTATCGATCCTACGGGAGAGGCCCTCCGGTGCGTCCGTTCCATTTGCCTCGTTCGAGCGGAGACTGCGAATCGCGTTCGTAGCGCCTGGACCGCCGTGGTCGTGAAAGTCGAGGAGGGTCGCGGGAAGGCCACCTCTCCGGAAGACGAGTCTGGCACACTTCGTGGGAGACGCGGGGATCGCGTTAATGAATCGACGTTTTATCGGCAGGTATAAACGCACTCTCCCGAGAGAGAGAGAGAGGGATTGGCGAACGCGTCGGAAGTGGATTAAGTGTCAGCGTTGCGACCGGCAACAGCGTATTCTCGTTAGCGCGATTGAGGACGGAGGAATCCGATCGGTCGATGGAACGGAGTTACTTCTCGAAAAACGGTCGGTCCGTGGTGTTTCTTCCTTCTCAACGGGGGGATAGAATACGGGATACGACAAAGGCGCCCGAGAAATGAAAGCGGAAATGTCGGATGCGTCATACTAAAGCTCTCGGAGGAGCAAACCTCCTATCGACGAGTATACATGAACTGCGAGGGAAACTTTTTTTACGCTCGCGATACGCAAGACAAATACATTTGCCATAGTCGTAAAAGTGCAGTAGTCGTAAAAGTGCAGTCGTCGGGGTTCCAAATTTCTACGACCGCAATGCGTTTTCACCATCAATAAGTAATTCTTAATTTTGAAGGTCCACGAGCTCGCTAATTTGAATGGGAACAAAATTGCGATGTCTTCAGCTTGTCTTTTTTTTATCTTAAATGTATCGCCTTATGCTACTTAACTCGCTAATGAGGAAACCCGTACTAGATTATAAAGAATCTTGCCCGTTTTGGGTCCTTCGCGCCTAGTAATGAGTTACGTACTAATTGACAGAGAAATGATGGACTGTTGAAAATACGATGTATCCTTTGCTGAAAAAGACCGCCGGAACCGGTCTAAGTTTCCTCATCTCTGACGATTTTAATGAGATGAAAATATCATTTGCCTTTTCTGCGGGTACTTTAATATCTTGGTCGAAGTTTCTTGCATATCCTAGATACAAAACTTTCCTTCATTAAAAAGAAGATAAAAAAGCGCCAAGCTTCCGCCCTTCGTATCAATAACGAGACCTCACAAAACTTAATTTAATTTAACTTAATTTAACAAAATCTAATAAAATTTGAAAACATTTTATTCTGTTATTTCATTTGTATTATTCACTATAAAAACAATGATAACGATATTATAATTGTTAAGATTTTCGACTTCTATACTGCAACTCTCGAGAAAATAGCGTTCATCGGCCGTTAAATGTTTTCCATGATAATATTTTGCCTGTTTTATCTAATAATTGCCAAGACTTATTGTGTACAAGTATTTCTCCGTCAACATAGGAAAATCTATTACTTCTTCATTATCCAACAAAATTAATTATATAAATCTGCGATCGAGATTTTGATCTTCGACGACTAGATCTTTTACTAAGACGGGTCTGTAGGTTTCATTAGATCAGCAAGTGGGTTTATGACGCGCGAAAGGTTAAGGATTCCTGCTTTACATAGAAATAACAGCCATAACAGATACATCCGAGGACATTCACGTGCGAAGGAAAAGCGAAAGTAACCCTTAAAGCTTCCTCCCGCACATCGCGGCGGATTTTCCGGTTATACACTCGCGAGAGAATCGTGGAATCTGATCGATTCACTGCCGTGTTGTCCTCGACAGTCGTTTTCCGATTACGCGCTCGCAAGAGAAATTTAAGCGCACGATATGTGCATCGATCTCTATATTCACGCAATATACACCATTACTACCGCCACGTGCAGTTGCTTGATTTCCATTAAATGTTTACATTAAGCGCGACCTCTGTGTTGAGCAAATTAAACTAGGCCATCGCGCACTTAACGTTAAACACGGTAGCAGTGTGGATATAGAGGAATTAATTAAGGAATCATAATTCCGCACCAGAATCGCGCAGACTGTAGAATTCGTAATCGTCACTTGGCGATATAAATGTAATTCGAATGGATGCGCGAGTATTTTATATTTCGTAACACGTATTAAATGATATCGATGTAACTTGCTAAAGCACGCGTGATACATTTTGTAATTAACTCTTTCATTTCAGAACACCGCTTTGAGGCGCGTGTACGTTAGTTTTATAATTAATTCTTTCATCTGAAGATACCGCTGGAGATAAGCGCGTTATAATAACGCATGTAACGCGCAGTGGTCGAAGGATAAATGAATAACAGCGAAATCTTCGCGGTTAAGTAAATTCTGAAATGCATTGGGCACAGCGGAAGAAGGGAGACGTAATCTTGACGTAATCATCGTGTGCAAAAAGTAAAGAAACGAGACTAAACCAGCCACGAGAATTTCGAATATTATTTTTAGCGCGTATTTAAGTAATGCCGGGGGTAGTTTCGCGGTGGAGTAAATTTCAGGATATATCGTTACAGTCGAAGGAAATCTCGAGCTTAGAGGAAAGGTAGAAAGAACTAAAAGGGATAAAGTTAAAATGTTACGCCGTTACCACGCTTTGACTCGGGGTAATGCGCATTTGACGTCGACGGAATCTTCGTGGCCGAGAATAAATTTCGAAATATGGCATTACTAGCTGGAGGAGGGAATTGCGGCCCGTGAAGAAGAAGGAGGAGGGGAAGAAGAAGAAGAAAAAGGACTCCGAGACACGAAGTTAAGTCGACGCGCGATATTATTTCCATAAGTCGCGCGCGTTCGACGCTAACGTACGCTCTGCGGCGAAGTAAATTCCGGGATATATCGTTTCCAACCGAAAGAAATCGCGAGTTACAAAAGGAACAGAAGCTCGAAACGCAAAGCCTTTTGCGCGCGCGTTCGTTCGCGAATTCCCGGTATTATTTTCCGAAGGAACGCGCATTCGACACTAACGGGAGCCTCGCGGCGGAGTAAATTCCGAAGTATATCGCGGTCGGCGAGAAAAGCCGGAAATAAAATGTCAGAATTTCCACTAATTCGGTAGATTTCCAGTGGCCCGCCTCGAAGAAGTACAATTTCCCAGCTCCCGAATTGCGCCAGAGGTGGGAGACGTGATCGAAGCTATTTCTCGAGGCGTTCGTGTAGCGCGCGCGTCCTGAATCTGTCAAAAACCATAATTCACCATAAACGATCGTGACGCGCTGTAAAATCGTGGCATGGCACAAAAAGATCCCAGAATCGCGTAACGTTTGAGAGAGCGAGCCTCGGCGCTTTTTCTTCTCTTTCGTGCGAAATTATTTTCGCCGCCGGAATCCCACCCGATACACACCAAGCGTTCCGCCCGTCGCAGATCGCGTCGCGTTAAAGCAGAATGAAGGAAACAGAATTTTCGGCCTTTTCGAGACACCGCACGAACTCTCCTCTTAATGGATTTCCGACGGCGGGAAAAATAATTATCAACGATAACGGCGCTCTCTCTCTCTCTCTCTCTCTCTCTCTCCCTCTTGCATGCGCGCGCGACGAGCATAAATTTTGCATTTCGCGTTGCGGTCGGTCGTAACGGGGCGGAACGTCACGCGGAATAAAGCAGTTTTCAAGTAGCGCCGAGTCGCAGAAGTATAATTACAAGCTTTGAGATTTCATGTTTATCACCGCGCGTGAAAATGGGAGAACTTTCTCACGCAGCGGCTACCCAACTTTCCCCTGTCTGCTCGTCGAAAGGAGCTGAAGTAGCGACGTAAAAGATTAAACTGCTTCTTAGCGTGTGTTGTTCTTTCCCTGTCTCTCTCTCTCTCTCTCTCTCAGAGGGTGGAGATAGAGCAAGCGAGGAAAAAAGAAAGAAGAGAGAGAGAGAGAGAGAGAGAGAGAGAGAAAAGGGAGAACTGCATCTAGAACTGCGACTTAACCGAGTTTTGCGGCCGACATTGTTGCCAGTGACAGAGAGTTTTTGATACTACTTACCATCGTCAATTTGGAGTACGACTCGGCCGCTGCGAAATTTTTATCGCGCCTTTGGCTCTCAGGAAATGACGTTGCCGAGCACGTCAGCTGAACGTAAAATTTTCGAAGAGAAATCGATCGGAGTGTATCTCAAAAGTTTGGAGATAGAATGAGAGGCAGGGGAAGAGAGAGAAAAAGAGAGAGAGAGGGAGCGAATATGCGCGCGCTAATGGATATCTTGCAAGCTGAAAATATACAGCAGGCGTGCTTTTTTTCGCGAGATTTCTCCGACGATTACTGACACTCCCGTAGTTTTCACAAGTTTCCCCCAGTACGATATTGGCACGAGTCAACCTGTCGATATGTCATAGTTGAGTGCTCTAATACCATCGAGCCCGGCGAATTATCGCGCGCCAAAGAAAAAGAATAAAATATCGCTTTCGTGATAGGTCGCCGTACTTAGTGTATTCGTGCATCTCCCCGGCTTTAACAGCGTATCACTTTTGCTCGTTCGTCACTTAAAGAGGCTCCAGCGCGTTGTGCAACGGTTACCCCAAAAGTACCGATAATATTCGCGCAACAGTCGATCATCCAGATATGAGATGCAAATTATTAATTTCCATCATAAAAATACACGCGAAAGGCTGTTAAAAATTCGCGAAATATCGAAAACATGTTTATTCGGTGCTTCACATATTCGATGCTCTCTTGATACTGGCAGTTAATTACGAAGATATTGTGAAGATAAAGCGTTATAAAGGATTATAAAAATATTTGACATGTTAGTATATATTTGTTTGTTGATGACCATTGCGGATTATCCGATATTGTGAAATTACCAAAAACAGCCCCGTAGGTGCAATTAATTTCGGCAAAGTAAATAAAAAACATTGATTGTCGCGGGTAATACTCGATTTTCGTATCGCGGATAAAATTCCGGGCAAACATCCGTACGCAAACATTGCATATTTTTGGTTACATATGCGCTCGCCACGCTATAACGTATTAATGAATGCGAGCGGGGGAGATTCGTTGCATTTTGCGCGATGCTGTAATATTACCCCTAAAATTCGCGCGGGAGTGCAATTGCAAGGAGGGTTGCGAAAGCTGTCGCGCCCGTTATAGCCGCGGAAACGAGGGAAGTATGACGCGGCGCTGCGCGCACAAAACTACAGATTGTTACAGGACGGCTGGCCGCAGCCGGGAAACGCGCGTTGCACTCCCCTAACTCGATTCCCGTAATTACTCCTCATTGGACGAGCGAGCGAAGTTCAAAGATCATTCGCCGCAAAAAGCACCCTCGATACGCACGGCGAGTTGCGCTTCGCGCCAACGCGCCTTTCGTATTGCGGGAATGAAAATGGGAACTCTCTGCAGCCAGTCGGCGAGTCCCAGTTACGCAACTTCGACGGTATGGACGATGCGTATGGGGCGACGCGTAACTCACACCGCGGACGGGTTAACTTAACTGTTAAAAGAGGACCCCATTGAATATTATTTCGCGAATAGTCACAAAGCGCGCGATAAGAAGTAGAAATATCGCTCATTTCCGCTTTATCCCATAAATTAAAGATTACAGCGGAAGCCAGTGAGGCGCGTCGCGGAAACGAAATCGACTATAAAGAGAGAAAAGAGCGAGTGACTAGGGGGAAAAAAGCTGCGAACACTCCGCGCGAATATTACGAACGAGGGGTGTGCGAGATTAAAAGCCGATATAGAGAGCATAATAAAAATACCATGCCACCGTGTGCCGTATCGATTTAATAGCCTTTCGTTTTCAAATGAGAGAAATGAGGAAACGTCGAAGACACTTGGTTTTTTGTCTCATCTTCCCTTTTTTTCCTTTCTTTACTGCTTATCGTGATTGGCCACGCTATATTGATCTGTCGAGTTTGTCTTATGAGAAGACAAACATATGTCCATGTGACCCTTATGCGGATCTCCTTATCTCCGCCAAGCCGCTGCGCAGAAGAAGAAAGTATGGTCAGTGGTTGATACAATCGCCCTCGTAAAATTTCGGCTTGGCTGCTCGAATGCCGATAAATCTAAAAAATCGCGACAGAAAGGAAATGGTCCGGAGATTTTGGAGGAGCCTCGTCAAGTGAAAAGAGGACGGTAATGTAGCCAAGAAAATGTGCCCTCGAACCGGGAATATATGTTTGCGCTTCCGGTGAAATTACGCCGGTATATGTCGGATCGTTGCCGAAGGTACGCGCTCTAAAATTTTTAAGGGCGAATTTAAGACGATGTAGGAAAGTATCGAGAGTCAATGAATCAAATGTATCGTGAAATTATACGTTTCACAAGCCTTCCCATCCCATTCTCCGTCGCATCACGGAACACTCGATGTAACGCCGCATAAGGGAGAAAAATATGCAAATGATATCATCGCCCATTAATAAAATAACAAGAAAGCCACGGGGAAAAGATGCATTTCCTTTCGCGTGGCTCAACTTCGGGCAAGAAGATAAAAGAATAAAAAAACGATCTGCTTATATCTCCTCAAATTATCGATCCGCATAATTGTTGCCTTTATAATGAATTTACGTATACGGAGTGTATCGTCATCCCTGGAAGTTCATCAGTTATCGACTTTTAATGTCGTTCGATTACGAGCCAGCTTTTTCTCGGCAAGAACGTAATTTGTGTCGAAGCATTTTAATCCTCGACATTAAGTGTCTTCTAGTTAAGGTAAAGATTAACGAACGACGAAATCTTACTTCTGATGTAGTTTCTTTTTCACATAACTTAATTCAAGAACTTTTCAGTGTTAACTTTTTCAGCGCTAAGTACAACTTTCGTCTAATAGTTCATCTTATATTTCGTCTGATATCGTGTACTGCTTTATAAGACACTGTGTTTTACTTATGAAATTTTTTTTAAATATATATTAATATATGTACACGGATAAAGTTAAATATCTTCAACGTGTGTTGAGACAACTGTTAATATTCGTGGCTCTATAAACTCGCCAAACTCTGTTAAAGTAAATATCCCAATTATCGACAAGGTAACCTCATCGTGAAAATAAATTAATAAATTATTATAATAATACACGCATTATATATAAGCGCATAACATTTATGCGCTATATATTTTAATATTATTCCTTAACTTTATAACGTCACTGTTAATAGCACGCTTATAATTATGATATTCCAGCATTTGCTGTGGCTCTTAATTTTATTCGAAATTTGTTATAATGTATAAAATTAATATATAAAATTAATGAAAAGATAATGTATAAAATTTAAAGTAAAAATATATTTTAGAATAAATATAGAGCTATATATTATTTGACTTATTACGAAGAAACGCTATTGTCACTAATTGTGACATTCACTTTGTAAAAACTTTAATATTGGACCATGTAATAAGCATTTTGGATTTTTCGGGAAAAATGAAACGATTATATCTTTACGTTATTTTAACTTTATGAAATAACGTACGTGTCGTTTCACTCTGTGATCTTCTGCCAACCTTTGCATACATTATTTCATAAAATTGTGTAACGACTTAAAAATATATAATTATTTTATTTTAGGAGAAAAATCCGATATTATTACACGATACCCAATATTTATGACTAAGGACATCCAACCATGATACGACACCTCGTATACATACCCCTTCTATCAATCGCCACGTTCTTACTCCGTTGCGCACGAGTAAGAAAGGCAACACAGCGAGAAGCGCGCACAACAGGGTGAACGACCGTGGCAAAAAAATGACAGCGTAAGCGACGAGGTCGCTTGACTTTTGTCCCGGAGTTCCCTCGCCGGTCACCCCTTCGCCCCGGAGTCGCTCGTGAATTTATGCCGCGAACGCCCGGTATTTACGGCAGGTCATTTCGCGAAGAAAGGAAAGGAATGTAGCGGGCGGCGAATTAGGGAGAAGGCAGCTCGGCGTCGGGGTGGTGCGAGATGCAAAACTTACGCTTCAGCGTTCGAGCGCTTCGTTAGCGGCGGCGTGATGCAAATTGCAGCTGTGTGCGCGCACGTCGAAAAGCTCACGGTACAAATGAAATTTGTAAGCCGCGATAAATCTTGCGGCGATGTGTCCATTAAGAATTATAAGGGGTCCGCGTCGGCGAGACCCGCAAAATTCCGCAGAACGCGCTTCGCGGTTTACGACGCGATAAGTTCTTCCGCCACGTTGCAAATATTAACGCGAGAATTTCCGGATGACGATACCGCACAGTGTGTATATGTATGTACGTCTGCGTGTGTCGTAACCCGCAATAGGGACGCTGGAACGTCGCGCTGCGAGCTCGCGCACGGTCTCGGCGGGGAAAGAAACGCGGGGAAATTTATTAATTTATCCGTCAATAATGTCGGCCGCAAGTAGACACGCACGCAGAAATAGCGGTGAAAGCTTCCGCTGAAGATATCGGGAGAGGAGTTAGCTCCGGAGAAACGTTTCTCGAATTGATGGCGAGCGGGGGCGTAGTGGGCGAAGGAGGACGAGGAGGGGAGGAGGTTCTACCTTCGCCGCCTTTGAAAGTAGATTCTAACGGAACGGAACGTCTATCGATTTCATTGCTTATCTTGACTTTTAGAACCTGCTGAGCGAGTCCAGTCACACATCTCGCGCCGTCGTATCTCGTCCTCTCGATCTTCTTTGTGCGCCCCGGCGCGCTTTTATTTTTCCTCCGTCCCGAGTGAAAAAAGTTTACGGCAGCAGACCGCGAATGTCCGCGCCTCCGGGCGATCCTCCCCTCCCCTTGTACGGAATCGTATGTATAACTTGTTACGAGGCGTTAACACTCAGCGGGCACGACCGTGTCCTACTTGCGCCGGACGAATTTCACGACAATGCGATCGCCCTACCTGCGAGGGCGCCGCTCGAGTTATCGATTTTTTATGAGACACGTAGCGTTGATGTCACTCGAAAAAGGGACACTAGCGCGCGACCGCGGTATTTTACGAAGGAGATATAAAGTGAACTCGGGAAGAGAGACGGGGGAGGGGCACGTTTTACGCTGTTACGTTCTGTAAAATTCACACGGTCACACCACCGATGAAATTCACACGGCGGTGACCGCGAAAAACGGTGAAATAGAAAAACACGAAGTCCACTTGAAAAAAAATTCACCTCGGGGGTGTCGCTCGCGACCAGCAGCAGCGGAGTCTCGTGATAACGAAATGCGATCGAGTTTGCAGATTCCTGGTCTGTCTCTGTAGTTCCTTTTTTTTTTCCGTCGTTCGTGTGCGAGGAGGACGATAAAAATTAGCACGGATATCGCTGGTGAATCAGGCGATTCGCAGGAATACGGAAGAGCCCCGATCTTTTTCCGCGACGTCGCTCAACGGGCAAACAACATCGTGCGATAATCCTCGGGATTCTCATCTGGCGGTGTAATCGCGACGGCGAGAAGCATCACGTCGATACGTTTCGGTGTGAGGAGGGGGCGAGGGCACGGAACAATGGATAAGTCGGACATTAACCGAACAGATCCGCAAGATTTCATGCACGCGCGCGAGTCGGAGGTAAAACCGATTTTGCGGCGATTCAATTCCGCGAGAAGAAAGTTCGATGGGTAGACGGGAGCCCGCCTAGGTAGGGAAGACGCGCGAGCAAGGGACGCGAAGCGGAACCCACGTGGGATCGTCCAAGTTTGGCGGAAGTGGAAAGTTCGACGATCGTGGCCTCGAATCTACCATTAGATCGCGAATACCGCCTCGGCCTATTCTCGACAATCAGATTTCGGTCGGGGACACTTGGATGGGAGAGTAAACTTCAACGATAGCGATCTGCTGGAATCAGAAGCTCGCCCGATCTTATTTTTAGTATTCGATTGTGGATAAGAGCGAAGGGAGACGCCGGTTATCTCGGGGAGAACTTAAAAGTGCGAAGAAAAAGGAATTCCGAACGTCGGAACGAGGGCTGCCTCACTTACTTCGGGTACGTCGGTTATTATTATCTCGGATGGAAAGTCGCGAATTACGGAACAAAGAAATTTGTCTGAAATATGAATCGGCGCCCTTTTGCCTCCCGCGAGCTGGTTGCAGAATGTTAATATTATCTTGTTAAAAGTTAAAAAGTACAGACCATGTACGAATGATAAACGCTTCGCGTATTTATGAATCGGATAGAATCATTAGGCAAATTTTAATTAACGAACTAGGTCGTAATATAAATACGGCATACGCGTCCGATCTGCGATTTGAACGAAATATTAATGATAATTAAACGTTAAAATATTTTCCCCTTGTTACAAAATTGTATTTTAAATCGAGCGATATTATCGATACCATCTCTCAATGCTGCACCGTTTTAAAATCTCTATCTCCATTTCGCGAACAGAAGCGTTCGGCTGAAACATACGTACCTTTTCGTTTTAAATTGTTGCGCGTGTACATAATGTTCGGGATCATATTTTAGTTGAAATTACGACCCTCGGCAAAATGCGCATGCATCCTCCTTTTTGTCTCTTCGTGATAAATTGCGATCTCGATGTCATAAAGATTTCAACGTTGTTGAACTGATTCGCGAGGATGATGATCACTCGTGCGAGAAAGAGAAAGATAGATAGCGCCTAAAGTCTAAGTCTGAGTAGATATCAAAGATTCTAAAGTTTCGCGCGCGCGCGCAACGAAGTTTGCAGACTTCATATTCTACCCTGACGAACTTTTCGTGTAACATTGTTCGCGGGGTTCTTGCATCGCAGTTGGAAGGACGAAAAGTAAACTTGTCATCGGTAATGCTATAAAAACGGAGTAGTTACTTGAATTTTAAATACGATTATCGATGTACAAAATGACTGTATAATCGTGTTATGGAACGCTTCGTAGACACGGCAAATTTGCGCGAAACTTGGCCGAATTTATGATGAAGCAACTTGTCGATCCTCGAGAACTTGTCTCAATCTCCGAGAGCATGCTCTCCATAAGAACGATCGATTCCTCAATTCAAGTATAATTTCAGATTATGCATGTACACAGACAAAAGGTTTTTTTACATTTCGTATACTTATTTCTTTGACTTGGGTTTGTTTAATATAAACAGCATAATTTAATATCAAATATTATTTTGTTTTATATTAATGATAATATTGTTGTTTCACTAGAGCAAACTATGTTGTTTGACAGAACAAATATTGTAATATTATTTGGAAGAAGTAATACTCCCAATAAAAAAGTTTTCAGTAAAAAGAAATTTATTTCATCGTATATTAAATACTGTTCCACTGAGATAAAGAAGTTTAATATTTCTCTAACATCGTATTACTTCTTTCAAATAATGTATTGTTTGTAACAACCATTGTAATGTTTGGATGAAGATATAAAAGAGATATGTTATCTGATGCAAAGATAATTATTATATGACAAACCAAACAATTCTTTTTGTTTAAATAAAACATTCGTCTTTTTGCTCCATTCCAAAAGACATTTTTTTTTTTTATTAAAGAAATTCTATTAAGTCCGAAGAAATCTTTCTCCCTGTGCACGTATCCTGGTATTTAGTTAAGTAAATGGAATTTAATTCGCTAAACAGCAGAGAAAGAGAGAAGGGATGAATGTTATCCAAATGCGTCTCCCACCGGCGCAAAATGAAATAGAATTCCGAGCCAGATATTATCGCGGGCGCGCTTGATTCAACAGAAGAGAAAAAATAATTAACGAAGAGCAGTTGAGAAGCGCCGCGTATCGTTCGAACGTTAATCGAGAACTGCGGCGGAAGCGAGAAGAATCCCGAAGTATCGATAAGTAGTTCTGTTTTGGCCGAGTATCGGGGACTCGGGGTCGCCTGAAATTTTGTTACAAAGCAAAGTTCACGAACCGGTAACAGGAATGGCCCGAAGGACGCTCCCGTAACTCCTCGGGAGTTTCGCCGGATCGAGGAACTTTGCTATGCTACGCGGAAAGTTACCCCGCCGCTGAGAATACGACCACTTGCTGCTCCGCCCCGGCTTTCGACGCCGGCAACTTTTGCTTTCCGACGATCCACGCCTGCCTGTCCGTTCGATGTACCAGTCAGTTAATGCCCGATGGTAATTACGAGCTCGCGCGGACACGCGCGCGTCCAACGCGCTTATCCGTCATTTCGTGCTTCCAGTGAAAAACGTCGCGACGGGAGCCTCTGCGTCGTGGAGACGTTTCGAAATATCGAAAATCCATACATATCTAAGCGCTTCCGCGGGGGATTCCGCGTCCACGACGCGATTCGATCGGCGTGATAATTAAACACGGACGCGCGAGTGGTGCGCTCAGAGTCGACCGGGGAGGGTGAGAGAAACCGCGGGAGAGCGCGAGCGAGCATTCCGCCGGCATTCTCTCTGTGCGCTTTACAGTAAAATTTAAAACTTCCACGATATTTTTCCGTGCGTCCATAGCCTAGCGCGGTTAATTGTAGCCCGAAGGCAGCCGACTTTCCACGCCGCTCCGAACTTTTAACGATATTCGACGAATCTATTTCTTGCGAAAATAACGCGCGGCGGGAACGATCGAATCGCCGGAAACTGGACGACCGTAGCGAAAGGATGAATCGTGAGTGTAAGCGATCTCGTCGTTCCCGACTTCCGAACGTGATATCGCCTCCCCCTCCCCCACCCCTCGGCAGAACCGATCCTGAATATAGAGCCGTGAACTTTCATCGCTGAATATCTCGATCCCAGGGCACGGGAACGAAGGTTAATTGGAGCCTATAATTGAAGCTCGGTTAAAACGGAAAAAGAGGACAGAGAGGAGAAAAAACATGTCAATCCTGAGAGCACAGGGGAGGGGGGTTCGTGCGGGGAAAAATTTTTTACATTCCTCCACACAATTAGCACTTCTTCCTGGCGAGAAAAAAAATAGCCTTGTCGTCTCTTAACGAGAGAATTTCTCGTTTCTCTTTGGGCAGAAGTTTTTCTCGCATCTTGATAGTTTCCCCGACGACAACGCCCGGCGACAGGGAGGATTTACTTTCTTCTGGCGAGACGAGACAGACCTACGCCGCTTTTCTGCATTATTATACGAGTCCTTTAAAGAAGTTGGAGGTTGAGTTTAAAATCTACCGTACACGCGCGCTCTCGTATTACGATGTTTTCGAACGTTCTCCACGTTCGTGTACTTTGGAAAAATACAGCTTCCAGCAGTTTTCGTCGTCGATGCGAGCATATGCGACCTGGAAGGATAGTTAATACACCAGCGGTCTTTTCAAAGCTCTCCGTCGTTGCTTTTATCAAATACCGAATGGTCGGTTGCTTCGATATACAGCAGGGAGAAACGTACAAGTTGAGATTGATGTAGAATTTACTCCGCGCGTTTGCTTTCGGTATTCCGCGCGCGTCGCGATAAAGTCACGGAGCAAATGGCGGTCTGATATATAGGAAGTTGTTAGACTATGAGATCGTTTGTTTACGTGCATATCTTGCTCTGTATTTCCTGTTCTTCTCCTCTTCTCTTTCCTTCCTTTTAAACAAATCATATTCGAATAATGAAATTTTCAAGTGTGAAACTTCGAACATTCGGGTATTCGAATATTCGAATGTTTGAATATTAAAAACTTCAAGAACCAGAAAATATGTGTGTTCGTATTGTAGGCGTGGTAAATAATATTTACTACATTGTCCTAAAAAATGTGATTTTTTCTTACATTGTGTCATCCTGTTAAACATCATGGCAAGATTTGCACTTCTTTTAAAATAAAGTTAATGAGATTTGTTGTTTATTATTTGTATTTTCTTCATTCACATTGTTGAAAACTAGACAAATGTAAATCTCAAAATTGAATTAAAGATATCCAAACAACATACATGTTTAAAAGACGTCTCAAAAACGTCCTTTAATCTTCATGCCAGGTCCTTAAATCGTATTTGCCACACGAGCGTTTTTTAAAACGTCGCGTCAAAGTCTTGAATCGATTTGAATCGTGAGGGATAAGAGTGTTGGATCAGGTAACCAGATAAGAGCTCGATCGTTTGCGATTCAACATTACGTGAACGAGCAGACGTGCGAATATCGAAGCCGAGATTGACTTCACGTTTGCTCTGGCTTCCATATTTATGCAGCTCCTTCGATACGGACATGTGCGATACACATCGAGCGGCGCGCGTGCACGTTGTATATTTAACGATACGAGAAGTCTGTTAAAGTAGTTCGCATTTACGTACTTGAAGAGCGATCGGAGCGCTCCGAAGAAAGAATGATACACCTAACTGTATGAATGTAACTGAATGCATCTTCTCTTTCGGAAAATATGTAGATCTAATTTTTTTCTGAAGGATTCGCTTCCTTGACAATCTTCAAAATTACGGATCACTTTCAGTGTCTGAAGGTAAAAAATAAGAAATAAAAATACCAACGAAGATTCAAAGAATTGTAAATTTCGCGTTACTATCGAATACTATTGTTGCTCAAGAGGACTCTAATTTATAAAAAAATCGATTCTGCTGGATTTGGCACGCGTTTGCCTGCAAATTTCGTACGAGTAATTTGACAGTACTACGCGCTTGACGTATCACGTGCTGCACTCTTTATTAGACGAACGTGACCAGATGACCGAGAATGGCAACGATAGAGGTTTCGAGATAGGCTCAAATATATCACAGATCCGCTCGCAACTGGGCCATTAGGAAGATCAGGTTGTATACAAAGAAAATACGCGATTGCACGGTACGTCCGCATAATTACCGCTAGCGAGTATAGCTCGTCACTGGACGTTTCATCGAGTGGTCGCTAAAAGTAACGCGTGTACATTCATTGTCTCTCTAATTACGGTTATCAATCTACCCGTCCTTCCTTTCAGCAGGATCATTAATTACCGTGCTAATAGCGCCCCGTTCCATGCAAGCGCGGCCTGTTTCCTTTTGCAATTTT
The DNA here is from genome assembly GCF_001313825.1 of Dinoponera quadriceps. Lineage (NCBI taxonomy): Eukaryota > Metazoa > Arthropoda > Insecta > Hymenoptera > Formicidae > Dinoponera > Dinoponera quadriceps. The sequence continues at coordinate 899,814 of NW_014556168.1, forward strand.
AGCCGCGCTTTCATCGGAGTGATATTTAGCCCCCCCCCCCCCCTTNCCCCCCCCTTTCTCGCCCTCGTGACGACGGTAGTCGGCAAAGTCAACGGTGGCGGGCTAACGAAGTTTTAATTTTCACTTACAATTAGTTCGACGCACGCTCCATTGAGCTTTGTGCTCTATCCGTGCAATCAACGTCGGCAATTTTCACGAATTTTCAGGCGGAAAGAGGCATGACAAGAGAGAGAGAGAGAGAGAGGGAGAAAGAGCGAAAAGGGGTCATAGGGGGGATGGGCGAACGGAAGAGGACGCGGGGTAATATTGTGTGCGCGCAGCGGCGAGGACACCCTCGAGTCTTCAATTAGTGTGATTGGAGGCCAACTATTCGGCGGACGTACATACATATATACGAGCCGGCTGTGCACGAAAGTACGGGAAAATTAGCGAAAATCATCGGACGGATCGCAGAATCAGCACTCACCGCGAACAATAACGGCCAATCGGCCGATACCGCTCGAGGGTGCGAATGTGCGGGCAAATAAAATAATCAAGGCAGTGGACGCCCCGGGATCAATACCGTGTCCACTAACGGATAATTGACAGATAAAAAATTAAACAGAGTAAATCCGATTCGGAATTATTTCCGATCACGTTCGAGTTCGGCGGCTCTGGTGGGTCCTGCCGGGGACGCGAGAGAGCTAACGATTTCTCGCGAGTCTCCGCGAAGAGCGATCCCGAATTGGAATTTCAGTTCTACATTAAATTTATTTGGTCTTCTATTGTGCTCCCTTTAATGTTACAAATGCAAAGTTACTTCCGCTTTCTCCCACGAAAAGTCGACGCGAACCTGGATATCGCTGCTTCGAAAAGAAACATAGGAGCTCTCCGATCGCTTTCTGTTTTCTCTTCCTCGCATTGTCGCCGCTTATCGACGCACTTCGCCGGAACTGTTCTCATCGCACGCGTGTACGCGTCCTGCTCCTTGATCGCGGAGGAAAAAATAATTTACGATGCGCGCGTAATGCCGGGGAAAAGTCCCGGCGAGAGATTGCGGGCCGCGTGTCCCTGCGGTGTGCGGATACGTGCGCCGCGGAGCAATCCGAACATCGATCCGAACTTTCCTCACGGCGATGCGCTCCGTTCATCCCCTTCGTTACCCTCCCTTCGCACCCTCCGCCAGCAATTCCACTCCCTCGTTTCGCGATTTCGACCGTAAATCTTCCCGAGCACCGCCGTCAACTCTCGCTCCGCTCCTCGGCTTTAAACCGCGCGCAAATATTTGCAATTTTTTTCTTACGCGCGAACGGGAACTTCTTCGGTTTACGTTAGCTTCCCCGGCAAGGAAGGAAGACGTCCGGCCGACATCGTAGATCACACCGTTCTCGGGAGAGCGCGAAGACGCGCTCTCCGTTCCTCCGTTAGCTATCCCGGTGGACAAGCTCTATTCGTCCGGCGATACTCTCCTCTTTTATGCACTTTTGCTGTCACTTCAACGACTCACTCCAATAACGTTACCCTTCCGTTCTCTTCGCTCCGCGCGTTACATTTTCCAGAGATATAATGATATTGGACGGAATAAAGAACAAGCCTTTAAGCGTCGTACCGGGCTGCATCGAATATCACGATGCCGAATGTCTCCTTTGAAAGCTACAGTCTTACGATTGAACTACAAAATTATCCCAATCTTCGTGATCTGTGTATCTCTGCGAGGTGCAGAACCATCGTTGTCGATAGCGAGGCTGCATCCGAAATTCACTGACATCGTTGAAAATCTACAGCTTTATATTACATATGCTATCTGGATTTTCAGCATTAGAATACTGAAACGTAGCCCGAGCGTGTGACGTAAGTAAACAAACATGGCTGCCCGAGCACGTGCTCGCTCGTCATTGACCGTTGATCTCGCTCACGCGGCACGCACGTGGCGCGCCGACGTTCCCAGGTGCCGAGTGCGCCGAAACTTTAAAGGGCCGTATAACTCGCGAACAAACTAACGTAGAGATATGAAACAAAAATGTTCTCGGCGCGCGATCCCACGCGCGCCTGTAATGCCCTTTTATGGATTCGAAGGATTTCGACGCGGTAATAAAACGTCGTGATTAACTGAAGTCGGGAAACTCGCTATACGAGACTCGCTCACGATAGGACAGACTAGATTGTTGTAGTAAAATTATTACTATGGACAATAACGAAGATGTGATTTTTGAAAGCACTTCTCGTCATTTCCCGTGTTCGTTAATTTATCATTCGAGTGAATATTTCTTTCAATATCGTCCCGCCATATTCTCGGTAAATAGGAGAGAATAGTCAAACCATTAAACGTTAGTGAGATATTTGTATCGTCCGTATGAATACGGAAATTATATTTAATCGTTAATTATAACGGATTGTGAGTAATACGCGGAGTTAAAACGTGCTTGAATATTATCTCTTCAAAGTTGCTGCTAGGTCTCTCGTTTTACCGCAAAAGATATAACGGATAACAAAAAATAGTACCGAAATCAAGGCAGTCACGATAAACGACGTTAGAACTTTATAACGATACTCGATGAATCTTTAATCGATCTCATCCCCATCGTCCATTAAGGGGACCTTTCAACATTCTATAAACCTCCTGCACCAAAGTGGTCTTGAAATGATTACCGTCGCGCACCCGTATAGCGGGAAAAAAGAAGAATCTAATCCACTCGAGCGGAAGGACGGCCGAATTCGTCGATCGTAACTTCCCACGTGAGTCAATTCTATTTAACGTCCGCCGCAGTCTTTTTTGCGCGTTTCCCAAGTCGCCGCAGAAGAGTCGCTCGTTCTTTCTCTCTCTTTCTTGCCGCCTCTTGCCGTGTTATCCCGTAAATTCTCTTAGCCCTCGTCCCGGGTCGGCATTCGCATTTGTTCCCTTCTTTATCTCCCCTTTCAGTTCGATGACCACAAGCGAGCGCGGAAATGTCCTAACGTTTTAAAGACATTCGAGTTTCTGTCGATACGACTCGTTTAACCGACGAGGAGAGACCATATCATCTTGTATACACGTATGCGTGATAAGTCGCGAAAAAATATTCGCGATACCGTTCGTTTTGCAGCAAGGCAAGATTTATGGAGGACCACGCGCGCCAGCGCGTTTCCGAACGGCGGGAGACGCATAAAAAATGCGATCGCACGTTTTCACGCCGTCCCAGTCGTATCTTCTAATTCACATGAAGCATGAAAATCCACGTCAAGTAAGAGACATTGCCAGCTTGTTTACGATCACGTGGATATCGACATCGTATCCTGCAGGATTTTGATATCGCCGTCGGATTTATGTTTTTAAAGAAGAAAAAGTAATAAACAATAGTATTTATAACATTGTAAACGTAAGTGCACGCCGTATATAATTAAAATATACGTTTCAAATTTGTGCTCTCAACCCCGTATAAAATCAATGTTAATGAAGAGATTAATAAAATTACGAAATTTATATTCCCGCATCAATTTCACTAAGAGTTAATAAATATTAATTATTATATGTGTATAAGGGATGAGAAACAAAGGAAATGCCTACATAAATTATATCCCTTATTATTATTCTAAAGAATTAACTTCCGAAACAATGTTCCTGACTCATTTCAAAGTCACTCTACAATATATTACGGTAAAAGTGATTGTACTGTATTATTAATGGTTCGAAACAGTTTTAATTGTGTAATAAATAAGCTGTACGCAGTATCGATGGTAAAGCGCCCGGAATAAACAATAAGGAACAAGCGGAAATAAATGAGAAAAGGAAATTACGAGAATTACGACGAACTGTGTAATAAGAGAAGGAATGAACTTCTCCGCAAAAAGGGTAAAAAGATCTAACGAAACGTGCGAGAGAGAGAGAGAGAGAGAGGAACGTCAGAGAAATGTTACACAAGAGGGAAGCGATAAAGCGTTTCATGGAGAATCTCTTCGTCACAACGTCGTAGGCGAGAAGCGAGATCCGCGCGTACGTCGGCGGGAAAGGCGGAAAAATTCCAGCGGATCCAGTCGCGTCTGGCAGCCTTTTCCGGACTGGGGTGTCGGCTGCGCTATCACGCTTCATAAATCTCGCCGAGGTGTGGGCCCGATGCGAACCCGACGTGGCGGAGGAGGCAGGTCGCGGTGAAACCCGGTGCGCTCTGATCTCGCAGTTCAAGCCGATCTCCACAGCGGGCTCGGATGACGCGAATAACTTCCGGTGTGAAAAGAGCCGCGAGTGCGAGCTATCTGCCGCTGTAAATCCGAGTCGTAACGACAACACCGCGGGAAAAAGCAAGCACGGGGAAAAAAATAAGGAAGGACTCGCGCGAGAGCAACGCCTTCCGTCGCATACTACGGCGGATCTCGATCGCGAAATCACTCTGAGAAGCATCGTTACGTGCGTTTCTTCGCGATTCTGCTGAGTATCAAACTTCCTTCGATGTCGATGACACTCGCGTGGAACAAGCGGAACACAGCAGTTTTACAAAACAGAGATCAAAACGTTCTTTCAATATTACGATTTCCCATATTTTTCCCTGTGCTCGCGCGCAGCTACACGCTTGATGCGCGCCGGTGTTTATCCTGCAGCTACCGCAATTGTAGCTATTAATGAATGGAAAATATTGCGCTGAACTGGAGCACGAGCTCCACTTAGATCCATATAGGCTTTTCGTGTTTCCGCGACCCGGCAATATTTATACCACCTCATAAATCGCGACGGACCCAACCGTGCGCGGCAAAACTCCGGCCGGCTGTTACGCGCGCGCTGATGAAAATTTCACCGTCTCGTTAAAGAACTCCCCTCGACCGTCGATAGTACTCATCCGATATACTAATTAAACATAGGACACGCTGCTGGGTGCTATTTATCACCCACTCCGGCCATCGGTCCCTTCGGGTTTGTATAAAGGTTACACATTAATCACCGCGAATAGCGCGACGACGGGGGTGAAAGAGGAAGAAAAAGACACGCAACGGCAACAAATTTGCGGGAATGAACTATCTGACTCCGGCAATTGCGCTGAGTGTAAAGCGTAAATGTCGAGCCGGGGCCGAGAAATGATAGGGTGATCTCTTGCTGATAACGAGACAAGACGAAAGGCGGCGGCAGGAATGAAAAAATTAAACATAAATATATAAAGAAAATGAAAAATGAGTATGAGTGGGCTTATATAACATCGTCTACTTAGGTGAGTGATACATTAATCAGACGCCCCGGCAAAAACCTCAACGCGTCACTTGCGTAGCAGTTTTGCGCGCGAAACGACAATCGCGGTGGGGACTTGCGCGCGGCTTGAAATATTTTACAGTTACGCGCTGCTTCATCTCGCGTACCGCCGAAATTGCTTCCTGTCCGCGAACGACCGGCCATTAATACAAATTGCCACTTTTTATAATCCTTTTGTTTACTCACCCTCCCACGTCTCGCGGCAATTATTCGTTATCCGTATTAATCTGCGCTTTACGCTTCTCGAATGAATTCCGTAAGTTGCTCTGCCTCTTTATCGAGAGGCTGCTTTGTGAGCCCGACGGCGCGTCCTCAATCTCTCCACGTTTTAACGGCCGGCCCGCATAAATTGTAACTCGCCCGCTCGGAACGACCGTCCCGGACCCGACGGATTTTGCGAGCGTGGATTAGCGTTACGGCGGCGCGGTAAATATACGTTCAGGCCGGCATGATTAACCGCGTGCGGGCGATTTCCGCGCACGTGCCGCGCCGGGCCGGCCCCGGTCGGAGTTTAATGCACGCTTCGGATTACCGGCCGAACATAGCCATTAACGTGGCGAAACGCGGAAACCGGGTATACGTGACATTTCAGAGTAATGAAGGCGTATCCGTCCGCGCTCGACGCGATGCCGGAGTGTCGCGTCGCGTTCCGTCGCGTCGCGCCGTGCCGTCGTGCTTTCAGCGGGAATGACTTTCGTCAAAGTAACGCTCGAATAATCGCCCCCGCGTGGCCACCTCTTACCCCTCTTTACACTCCCGACGACGTCGGGAACGTCGATCGTTCCGCTCGGCCATCGTCATGCAAAGCGCGTCGCGCTGAGAAGCCGCGGTCTCGCCTTTATCTTTCTCTCTCTCTCTCTCGCTTCCGTTTCTCTCCCGCGATTATACGACGAACTCGGCCATGTACGAATCGAGAAACGTGCGCGGCGAGGAACACGTCAAGACCCTCCGCGGTTAATGGAATCCGAGTTTGCTCGCGAGGAGGCCATCTCTCGTCGTCCGCGACGTTCCCCGCGAGTGGCGACGTATAATGGGGACGGTCTCCCCGTAATTGATCGCGCGAATTCATTTAATCGCTCCAAAGTAACTCGCACACCTCGCTCGGGAGCGCGCTTCTTTTTCCCTCCTTTCCATTACGACGCGATGTCTTCGCCCAGCTGCCGGGATGTCCTCGGATGAGATCGTTTGCACGCGCAGTGTGCGGGTAAACGGACAATGCCGAGTGTCGTTGACACGCGACGTTGAATGAAAACTAGGGGTGGAATCATTCGACGTTTTCGAAGCTTCGGTGTGATTCGACGAAGTTCGGCAATTTGAACATTCGAAGTTGAATTATTCGAAGATTCGAAACATCGGAGATATGTTAATAGAACTAATTCTGGAAAGTGCGACAATATGCCGCGCAATTTGGAGTATCGGTTTAACCTAAATAACATTAAGACGCCCTAAGACGTTTTTTTTTAGGCCGGTGTTCCTACATCGTTATTTACATAACGTCTTCGCGTAAGTAGCTGAAGTTATCTTGATTATTCTGAATATACATATGTATGAGGTGGGAAAAAAAAAACCTTAATCGCCGTTAAAATTCCGAAGAAGCCAGAAGCATCGATTTCATAAAATAAGCATCGTAAAACAACAGCTGTTCAACTTCGCTAAATACGTATAACACACTCGTTCCCGTCTATTCCTACTACGCCACCATCGCGTGCAACACGATGTTACAGCTTATCATCTCGGCTTATTCTTGAAAAATGAACAGAGAGAGGGAAATGGGACGAGGAAACGAGGAGAAAACGCGTGTCACTAATTCCGACATTGATCGCGCTTCGATAAATGGGGATCGGTGTACCTTCTCGTAGGGAATGGTAACTTTGTCCAACAGCGGAGGTCCAACAGTGCAGCCGACAGCCGCAAATGTCTTCATTCCCGCCCGTTACCGCATCGCCACATGCAAATTAAGTTAACGTCCTTAATCCTGGCGGACCGCTCTATCGCGGCGACCGAGGTAATTGGTTCGTGATAATCGAGTCGTTGGATGTGTTCTCTCGTCGGGCTAAACTCTCTCTCTCTCTCTCTCTCTCTCTCTCTATATATATATATATATATATATATATATATTTCTGCCGTCCTCTCGGGCGATTCGTCGATATTCGGCGTGTTTTAGCCGGAGTCGAGGTGGCCGGAAGACGTCATCGATCACGAATCTCAAAAGCAAACGTCGTCGGAATTACGATGCGGATTTATGGCCTGCCCGTCGTTACTCCGTAAACAGTCCGAGAAGTCGCTCGCATAAATCCAAGTCCGCGTGGCGGAAGAAGCGTCGCTCCGAGATGTCGACGAGGAGCGACGCGGTCTCGCGCGCACGGATACGCACCGTCATTTTTCTCCGAGGACACTGGAAATGACGTCCCGGCGACGTGGCATCGTCTCGCCCGGCAACGGCAACAACCGCCCGGAACTCCCGTCGAGGGCGAAAAGACACCTAGGTGTGAATTTTCGAACAAACGTCGCGCGTGCGACACGACGACGTCAGTCAAGTCTGTGTGAATATTTATTCTTCATTTAATTGTCAATAATAACGTCTTTGATCTGAAATCGCCGATATATAGACGAATGCGCTGCAGTTTCGATCGAACCCACAGGGGGATGTAGCAAAACTGTCGTCTGTCAATAGGCAGCTCGACATCTCGTTGATAATATCGATCGTCGTGACGGCAACAATGTGGCCAGCGCGAAGACGCGCCCTTCGAAAGTTTCCCGGGCGCGATAAGCTGCCGGCGACGAACGTCGGTAACGGTTTATTACGTTCATTGTGACGCGTTATTGCATTCCCGGCTCATGGGAAGACCGGGGCCACTTAAGACAGAGTCGACTACGACGTATCGCCCCGGTATATTCCGCGCGAATGCCCCTCAATGGCAACACCGCGACAGCTACTTCACTCCGGAGGAATCGGATTTCCCGTAATACCGCGCGGGGCGCGTCTCGTTGTCGCATCATGTTAATAAAAGATAAGAATGCGGGCTATCGGACGTGCTACACGGAGGAGGAAGGAAGGAAGGAAGGAAAGAGTCTCTGCGCGATCTATATATGTTCCGTACACACATGCTGCTCCTCGTATCTCGCCATACGTTTTATCAGTCACGGTTCACTTCTCCCGGCGTACCGGAACTCGATCCGATTCGTCTCCCGGGATAACGAAAGAAAGTGGCTCGGCTTTAGATTAAAGCTGACGAACGAAAAAGAAACGCCGTCGTTGTGTAACGTCGAGCGCGCGTGACGTTCGCGTGGATTTTGATGGATGAACCGATATCGCGCGCGATCTCGCCGAGGATCCTTGCGAGCCGGACCGAAGATACACGGAGACTTCGACAAATCGCGCTGGATTGAATTAGTCGCTGCGTTGATGGAGGTCCATCTTCGACGGCTTCTTATTAAAGTAGGTTTAATATGACCTCTTTTTCGAGATTTTCGCCGTGTACCGAAGTAGCTATTCTATAAATCAGGAGTCTGTTATATCAGCTTCTCCTCTACGAAGTGGGTCGTCTCTCGCGTACGATTTTCACGTGAAAAACTACCAGCCCGACTGATACGAAGGACAGTCTAACGATGACATGAAGATGGTAATGCGCGCATACTGATAAAAAGCCACAGAGAGAAAGAGAGCTGAGAGCAATTTGTCTTCCGATACCGCGCGTTCTTCGTCGCCTCCTTTTCCGTTTGTCGCGCGCGGGTTTGTTCGGGGCGAACAAAGCAGCGTCTCGGTTCCGCATATTTTTTGCCGCGTTCGCCGCGCGTGACACCTCGAGTAAACGTAGCGTGGCTACACGACGACGGCACGAAATCGCGCAATTCGCGCCGTCGCGAGGAAACGAAGAAATGCACGCGTCGCGTCGTGCGGAATCACCGTAACGCGCGCGTGCCAAGGCGACGGAGGACGACGGAGGGGCTCGATGAGATTTAATATTCGCGTCGCGGGGGCTGCGGGGGAGAATCGCAGCGGAGTGTTCTGACAGCTCGGTTTCCGGGACGGAAGAATTTATCATCGTACGCGTGGCTCAACCGATGATTGATTTCTCGTTTGCCGACTCTCTTCCTACTTCTCTCAGATAATCGACGCGCCCGCGGATTATTACGTTTCATATACCGGAAGTAGGCGCGGCCCGATATATTGGCTTTCAATTTGGCGCGAGCCACTCCGCCCCGTTCTCTTTGCCGACCTTTTCGCTCGACGGCCTGGAACAGCCGGTCGCTGTTTTAAGGGGCTTCGCGGATATATGGGGTTTCGGATGTTGCACGAAGCGGGGCCTCGAGCACACCGCGCTCGTCGTTTGTTTCTACCCTGAGACGATGTATCCTCCGGGAGCCGGTGCTACTCGCCGCCGTTGACACAAAGGGATATGCGAGTTTGCGTTTCACTTTAATGAAGTAAGATTAGCCGTTGCCGCGATAGGTCGTACGTCAAACAAAAAGCCACGCCGGATTATGACGCTGGAAATGCGCTCTTATTCGTAATGCGCGCGAAATCCGATTTGTTATGGACCGTTCGTATGCAACTCGCATCAGGATTATGAAAGCGTGGCCGCAACTGCTCTGTCCCGCAGCATTGCGAGATGCAAGCGTGTATTTTTCCCGCGAGGAGCCTCGAAGCGACGAACGTCCGACGCATCGTCGGCTTAACTTCCGCTCGTAACGTCGAAAGGTATCTCCTAACAAGAACCATAAGTGCATTACACGGGAAAAGGATAAATCCGAAATTGCGAACGTCACTAGAATCCAATGTACATTACTTCTTCTTAAAACGCAATCGCAAAACCACTTGAGATTTTGTCCGAAAACACTCTTTCTTTCATAATAATGAGTTTAATTTAAACCTAAATCATATTCTTGACTGATATAAACATTTTATTCAGACTCTGTATCTCCAATTCCCATTACATTACAAGTAATTACAAGTTAAAAAATACTAATTAGAGTGAAATCGAAACGACAAAATCGAGCGGTCTCACGGAGAATGTGGCGAATTATAGACTCGAAAATAAGTAAGGCTGGTTACGATTAATATCGCGTAACGATAGATAAACAAACGATGTTAATTGCTGAAATTATACTTTGACATCATTCTGCTTTGAATAATATCCCAATAGAATTACCGAGCGCAATAACATTAAACGTGCTATAAATACTTCGAACAGCCGCATTTGCATTAACAAATCAATTGATTGGTTATTGTTATTATTATAGATTATTAGTCGATTATATTAATACGTCGAATATTCGATCTAATTTTTAGGCCTCGCCAGACCGCGAGGAGAATTGAGTTTTTCCTCGATTCGCGCGCGCGCGGGCTTGACTTATGATCGCGCGATTTAATATTTTAGCCGTGTCTGTGTAGCCCGACCGCTTTAAACGGAATATTCGCCTAACGCATCGCGGTCTCGGGATCGTATTTCGCTCACGGCTCGCACGAAAACCTAGCTTCTGTCCGGATTTCGACCCATGCCGGTTAACCACTTAACGGCATTAAGTTGTCTCGTTCCTCGCATAATCGCATTAGCATAGTAATGTCCATTTCAAGATTCTCGAAGCAGGAACTTTTTCACCTGATTTTTATTCGCCATTGTGCGCACTACGTCAACGCTACCCGATTTTATTGTTAAGAGAGAAACTTTTATTGCTAATTATACAAGCTGATAGAAAAATTTTAGTCAGTAACTCTAGGGTAAGTATTTTTTCGTAGATTTTCGATCACAAAAAACAATGCTAAATTGCTTCATTACGTTAGATTCTAAAGTTATTTTAAATTTTCAAATGAGAAACCAGCAATTTTATCGTTTATTTGACGTAATGGAGCAATTTGGCCAGCGACATTGTTTTTTGTTACTGAAGATTTAAAAGGAACATTTATTCCGATTAGAGTTATTTGACAAACATTTTTTTGTCGATCTGCGTTATCGATAAACAGTCGTTAAAAATTCGCAGCCTTCATTTTGCGATCATAATCGTCATGTTTAACATACTGCACGGAGAAATTCTAATATCTAATATTATACGGTCAGAGAGGGTAATATTACGATCCTCGAACTTTCGTTCATCAATCTAAACTCACCGGAAACAAGATAAACAACTTTCTGCTTTGCGTCATAAATTTTCGTCCGTGCCTGCGATATAATCTCGCATAGTTACCCTTTGATTTAAGTACTTATATGGCTTCGCAACAATGTGGCCAGTAATCGCTACTGAGATACCCTATAAAACTCGGAGAATGATATAAATCCGAGAGAGAGAGAGAGAGAGAAAGAGGGAGAGAGGGAGAGTGAGTTAGGGAAAGTGATTCTAATAAATCGAAATAAAATATTCGACATTGATAGATCCAATTGTTCGCGTCGCATTATTATTATTAAGGCCTCGCCATCGTTCGCGACGAACTCCACGAAATCGGTCGGAACGAGAATTCGCACGGTTGAATCCGGAGACACCAAGCGGATAATGAGCGAGGAAGATCGAAACGGAAGAAAGGCCGCCGAATGTTACGAGCGACAGTTCTCCTGTTCTGAAAGCTGTCGTTACTCCCGGCCGCTGCCATTTAGCTCGGTTTTGGGCCACTAGCCAGCCGAGACGCGTGTCGTTACAGTCTCCTTTCCATTTTCGATCGGATTTTACAACGCTCGCGAGCACGCGCGCACTACTTCGCCTTCTACGTGGCGAGCTCTCTCCGCTAATGGCAGCGGCCCGTTCAGAATTCGAGAGAGGTTGGATCAAAGATCTAAACGTGCGGGGGGAAATCGCGCGAGGAAACCGAGCGAGAATTCCCCGACTATTTGTGAAGCAAGATGTAACTGAAATTCAAGAGTCTGTATTTCACCCGCAGAAACGCGCTCGCGAACGCACGCGGAGCTGCTCCGGGAGGGGAAATACGATACTAATCTCTCCACGCGGAACGTCGTTTTCTACTGTTTCGACGTCATCTCCTTCCGCTACACTTGTTATTTGTTTCTGCGCGCGGTATCGATATTTCCCGGATAACTACGAACGAGCGTTTGCGCGTACGCGCGCGCTACCGTACGGGAATTATCCAATGCCGGGGAAAACTGTCTGAAGTGTAATGTCTCATTTCCCGAATCTCTCTCGTACAAGCGGATCAGCTTCGAACGACTTGGTCGAGCGACGTGTTTTATGGACGCGCTAAAAAATTATGAACGAAAGTTCCGGGATCGGAAGCGACCGATATTTGGAGACTCGAGGACCTCACTTTTCGAAAATCACCGGACAAAATACTCCAGGTAGAAGTAAATCGGGACGTGCCCCCGGTTCTGTCATGATAGGCACGCCCCAGGCCTGCCTTCGTTGGGCCTAGATAGTGCCTAGAAAAGCAATTCCTGAATGGAATTTTCTGACTCGTAAGAGCGTTACATTTCTGTATGAGGCCTTTCCAGCGCTCATTTTAAACTTCTACCCGGGACGCTTATTACGTCAAATTCCGCGCCGATTTTCGTCGGTTAATCAACAAGGGAAGACATTAGGAACAAAGAAAGAAACTCGTTTAATTATCGGCGGGACATTTTATTGCTGCAGCGCAACGGACGGATTGAAATGCTGGATTATATAACGCGGACGCGCTCAAAGCTGCGAAACATTCGTCTTTCCGCGCAGCGCTGTTAAATCATCGCCCGTTAAATGGCCGGGAGGAGAGAGAGAAAAAAAGGTGGTGAAACGGGGTGGAAGGAGAATAATGGGAGTGAATTGATTCGAATTAAATTCGAGGCGGACGGCGCTATGTAATCTCGTTAAACTTCCGTACCGTGCGAATTAGCGAAAAGTCCAAAGGGGATGACGGTAGTCGGCCATTAACTCGCCCCGCATCCCCGGCCGAAGAGCAGCGGCGGCAGCAGCGCGCCTCGGCGATAAGATCAAATTATTTACAAGCTCCGTCGTAACGACCGCGCAAATGCGCCGGCTGATTTATCATCGGCTGCTTAAGCAAGTATAACGCGGGCGCAGGGTAAACGTCGCGGAGAATAGGAACATAAAGGGTTGTCCGTCACGGCTGTCGCCGCTCGTTTACTCGCCGACCGCCATCACCTTCTCCCCCTTTCTCAACCCCTCTCGATCCGCCTTTCCTTCGATTATATTTATCGAGATCGAGTCCATCGCGCCCCGGTGGGAGCGCGGCGTTATACACGAACAAGAGCCGTTTTAAATGATAAAAATGAGATATCGATCCGAAAGTATTTCGCCAGCGGCGAAAACGCGCACGCTCGTTCGCTCGCCCGCTCGCGGTCTATGGGGAAATAACGAGCCAAGAGCGCGGGCCGAGGGTCCGGAAAATTTACGGGGCCGGAAAAACTGAAAATTAGTTTCATGGAAAAAAGAAGCACCGAAAAAGGAAAAGGGCCACGCGGCCACTATGAACGTGGTTCGCGTTCCCCGTTGTGCTCTGGGATTCTCTCTCTCTCTCTCCCCCCCCCCCCNNNNCCCCCCCCCCTCTCTCCCTCGTGATACGGTGGATCAACGTCAGAAACGCAAACGTTGTGAGCGTAACGTCGATCCCGGATCCCGTGAGTCGCACGATCGCGACTAAACACGGACCGACACACAGCTGTTGAGGTCTAAATGGCACTCGGAGCGTTCGCGGATGATACCGCCGCCGTCGCCCGGGAGTGCATTTCCGAGCTTCACGGCTGCGCCTCCCCTGTAACACGCCGTCTCGGCGTGCAAACGGCATGATCCGAGGATCTACACTCGGGGCGGCGTGTCTGCGAAGACGCCCGCCGCATATAGAGTCCGTTCGTGCGACTTGCAAATTGAACGCGAAATATTGATATTTCCGCTCGCTCGCGCGCCCCAGGAATTTCCATTTAAAAACGGCGGCGACCGGCGAATAACGTAATGTTACCGACCCTATGTACTTAATACATCATTGTTGATTGTAGCGATCTCCTGTGACTGTCTTCCCCGATGCTAATAGCTCATAATAAAGCACTCCTTATTTTCATCAGATATATGGGGAGAATTTTATGGCCGTGCATTTTGTTGTGGATGTCAATGGTTGGCTGGGAATCAATCCATGATATTTTGCGCTTAGGATCGTTAGATAAATCCACTTTTCATCATTCGTAACTATTTGCCACAAAAAAACTCTTTTTGTGCCTGGCAAGCGATGAGAGACGGACGGTAAGCCGGTTCGCAATTATGTTTGCAGAGAGTTCATGGGGAAGCCAACTTCCTTCCTTCTGGATCCTTTCCATTGCTTTCACATAGCGGAATACTGTTGATTCATCAACTCCAAGTTAGCCCGCAAGTTCTTTCAATATTTGGGCCGAGTCTTCGTTGAGCAATGCTTCCTCATCTCATTTAGACGACCAGAACGTGGCTTGTTGTTAATATCGTAATCACCATTTTTTAACTTTTTAAACCACTTCTCACAGACAGCAGCGGGCGCAACATGCTCTCCGTAGATATCACAAATCAGTCTTTTAGTTGTTGCAGCAGTTTCACTTCGATTAAAGTAGCAAAGCATACAGTGGCGAGGATAAACTTTATCTGGTTCCATCTTCAATTGCGTTAAATATGACATTTTGAGTTCGGAACTATGAATTTGTCAACCATCAATTCTGATCCAGTATGGCCAGTATTTAAAAACTAAAAAGCAACTTAAAGGAAAACAATTACTATGTCGCTGCTACAGCCATCTATTTGTGACCTTATAGACTTTTGCAAGCACCTAATCTCTCTCTCTCTCTCTCTCTCTCTTTTTCTGACTGTCTCCGTGCACTTTGAGTCTCTCAATTCCCACAGCGAAGTAGCGGATTGAAATGCGCATTATTAGCAGGTACTTGAGGTGTGCCGGGCATTATTCTTCCCCGCGGCGATTTCACAATATTGTCTTATCTACCCGGCCTGCCCCCGCTGTGTCGCGGAATATTTAAATTTCCACTATTGCAGGTGTCGTTAAACAGATAAGGGGTATAATCTGGAGCTACGAATAAAAAAAAAGGGCTTTTATGAATAATTTAGTATCTACAGAAGTAATCTCTGCCTCTCGTGGTTCCCCGATGTCCGTGGGAGTCTTAGTTGTTTATCGACGGGAAGTTCTCTCTCGGATATTAAACGTTTCTCGAAAGGACTTTCCCGCGGCGATTTGAGGAAGTCTTATCGGGCCGTTTCACCGCGCAAAATCTCTTCGCTCCGTTGATACATATTTAAACTTCCATAATTCCCGATGACGTCAGAACAGATATAATCGCGTATAGGAGAATAATCTTGTGAAAAAGGTCCTCATGAATAATCGATGTCCCCCGCGGAAGTTAAATCACAGTATCGCGAAACGCATTACAGGCAAGAAGAGTGTTTGGTAATAACTTTATATGCGAAGAAGTGCACACAGCTGTATTGGAATAAATGAAGATTCCAATGCCGTTGAATATCCGCGAGAGTAAACGATGTGCCGTCGATTTCGATATTCGCGAGATCTTCGTCGTTCTCTGATTAATACGATCGACAACGTATATATAGTACTGCAAAATCAGCCTTTACTGCGGCTTGAAATTACCTTTTGTGGAACAACGTAGCCGCATTTTACGGTAATCCGCGTGCTTTAGTTTCTGTTTTAGTTCGTCGAATGGCTGTCGCTTGTTGACTATTTTCTTAGGCGTTGCGTGCTTCTAAAAGCTTTCTTCTTTTACTCCTCTTGTGATACAATGTTGCTTTTATTAACACAATCCGGTTTTATCTTACGGTATCGTACGGCATGCCAAACGACGCGAGAGGGAAACTTCTAAAAGCCCGAAAGAGCGTTGCAAAAAGATCTTCTGATTAAATTTCATTTTTAATGCCGTGTTATCCATTAGCGTTAATAACGCAGCATGGTGGAATCAAATTGAAAAGTATCGATTGGCAAATATTTTGATGGATTATAATTATCATCAGAAATAAAAATGCAGGCCGGCTCAATTACTGTTGTTGTGCGTAAAATTCAGCGACACATTAAAATGTCAAAATTGAACAGTAACCGTGGAAGATTTGTTAATTAGAAGAAAAATTCGTTAATTGCTATGTTCAACGTGTAAATTAAAAGCCTCGATATACAATAGAAAGTAGGAGAAAGCGCAGAACCGCGAGACACGCCGCGGATATCTGACGGATCTCTTCCTCAAGTATTCTAATTAATATTACGTTTTCCACTTAACAATTCATTTCGATTACCCGAGTTTGTCGCTCGAGCCGCCGGTTTGCATTTCTCGAGACCGACGAAGAGAATCGTACTGCCGCACTTCATTTATTAACATCGAACCACGAACGAAGAAACAGCGGCGCAGCGGGGATCTCCCGCATCAACGCAAATCATAAATCCTTCACGCCGCGAAGTTGGAAATGGAACTATTCTATTTCCACTCGTTGAATTCGCGATAAACTCGTTCAAGCGACCCGCGTCTGGCATGTAACGACGACGGAACACCGACAGAAAGAGACGTGCCGGAGGGATCAAATCTATTTTTAAGTGAGGAACGAATGACCCCTCTGAAAAGAATGAAAGTGAGGTGAGGAAAAGGATAGAAAAAGTCGGATAAAGCCAGGAGACGACGGCGGATGTACGCGGAGGGAACACGGGAAAACGAATAAAATGCCCGCGTGGACGAACAAAGCGGATAGTAAAGCGAAGAGGAAACGAAGTAGAAGGCCGTGAACGCGAATATTTGTCTAAAATTAAGATAAGAACGGGGAGAGTCGCGCGGAAATTCACCGTGTACGCTTCGTATCGATCTATCTGTTTTGCTGTGAAAGATGATTTCTCGCGTAATAATTTGCTTGACACATCCGAGAGGGTTAAGGCCTATCTGACGGAGCCATCTTTTCCGTTGCCTGTGAAAAGCCACGAAAACTGCGCTTCAGTTAATGACAAAGAATGCTTGCCGACGATTTATAATATTTTCGTGAAAAAGCGGGCGAATATTTACACGCGCAACGCGAGATCGCTGATCACCGGGCGATGACTGTGCGACTAGGAAAAAATTCTTTTAATTAAATTCTCTCCTTCCGTTCGAGATCGTGGTATGTCCGTAGCGCGACGCGCGCGATAAAACTTCGCGTACGTAGGTAGGAACGCGCGCAACGCCAACTTACCGTGGCGAAGATTATATTCCGCAAATTATTTACGCACTTTCAATTTCGCTTGAAAACGTCGTAACGATATCAATACTGATTAAAAGCCCGTGGAAAGTTAGAAAATGCACGGCTTAATCCGCGGATGTAATCCGCCGGGGGGCTGCGGCAACTCTTCGACCTGCGCGAAAACTACGTTAATGCATATAATTTTCCACAAGTTAACTCACACACCCTCCCCTCTCACCCTCTCATCCTAAAAGTATCGTGTTTCAATTAAAAACATACTCCGACAATGCGTAACACTCGGGAGATTCGCTTTTCATCAGAGAGATCCAAATCATGCACACTTTAATCCGTCTCTCACATATCCACACGTTTAATTGTAAATTAATAAAATATGTAATATCCAGTCGATGGATGCTTTTTTGTTCAATATGCAGTTAATTATTTTGTAATACGGTCAGCCAGAATAATGAGATATTAATGATTAATATACATATATTGGTTATTTGGTTTTTTTAAACAATTCATTAACTCGCGCTCTTTTATTCTCTGTTAATTTAATGTTGATTAAACTTGACAAAAATTGATTAGAGCCGAAGGTTTTCGCAGTGACCAACAATTGCTGGCAACCTATATAATGAGCGCCGAGACTTAATGTGAAATATCGAGATTATTCATGAAATAAACAAAGCATGAATATACCGGAAAACTCGCACAATACGCCCAGGTCCTAATTAAAGCA
Organism: Dinoponera quadriceps; assembly: GCF_001313825.1. Classification (NCBI taxonomy): domain Eukaryota; kingdom Metazoa; phylum Arthropoda; class Insecta; order Hymenoptera; family Formicidae; genus Dinoponera; species Dinoponera quadriceps. The sequence continues at coordinate 917,855 of NW_014556168.1, forward strand.
AGTATAGGCGATCAATTAAAATGACATAAATAGACCCCTCTTTCTCTCTCTCTTTTTCCGGCGATCAAATAAAATGACATAAATAGACCTTTCTCTCTCTCTCTCTCTCTCTTTTTCCGGCTTGTAAACTGAACGTCGAATTAGTTCGTGCCCCTTACAAAAATATTTCACTGCTTTTACTCTTTATATGGCTCGATTTTAGCCCGTTTTTAAAATGCCTAAAATCTTTTGTATCATTTCTGTAACTCCAAGGGGTATGTGTATTCCAGGGTAAAATATACTCTATTCTACTCTCTTTCTCGAAAAAAAAAAATAATAATACGTCGGACAACGCGCGATCATTGCTTCGAGCAGTGGTCAAGGAACCCGCACGGAAGTCCGTTGATTTTATTGAAGACAGAATTAGAGTGAAACGACGTCTTCATCTGGAGAGGACCGGACGGATGAGCTTTTCTCTCCATCGGGACGGTCGTCGCGACGTGAATTCGACGTGTCGTAAAAGTTAGATGTCGGTCATGAGACGAATCGAAAATGTGGTCCCGGATGGTGGCAACGATTTTTAATAAAACCCTCCTCCCCGTTCGGCGCACTCACATTTCCACACTCGCCCCTCTCTCTCTCTCACACTTACTCGACTCAGCCCAGCGCGAGTTGTCGCGAAACGCTTAACCTCCGTTTCGCACGTATGCTCCACGAAATTGTAAAGCCATTGCGCCTACTCGGCGCTAAAGTGTAAAGTATCGATCGAACGAGAGCGTAACTGCCGTCGGGCCGGCGGTGATAAATCAGGGCGCGGAAATAAAACGACGTATCGGCCGTGTATCGCGATTATTACACGTTTCTCCTGATATATCTTCTCGTACGATGCTCCGCTAAATCGCGCCGCTGCATACGCTACGTTATGTCCTTCTGCGCGATTTGTCGCCGGACGTTTAAAACTTCGCCCACCCTTAAAGCCTCCCCCGCACGTACTTCTAAAGAGAAACGAGAACTGCGGGATTATCGCGTCTACCGTCTACACGCCGCGGAAGAACTTCCAGACGTATATTTCTACGTGAGCCCGCGGAAATTATACTTAAGCTCCGCTTCAATTACATTATCCCGCGGAATCTAATGGAGCAAATTAGATAATACTCAAAAGTGAAACGAAGAGAATTCGCTCGCCGGTCGCACAAAGTATTAGGTTGGAACCAAAATTCCCAGTTCATCGCCCGATTCATCGCCCAGAAAGATGCCAAGTTCTGGGAGGGTGGAATCATGAAGCTTCCTCAAAGATGGCGATAAATAGTGGAACAAAATGGCATACATGTGGTTGAATAACTCTATGTACAAATATCCAAACGTTGTTTCTCGAGTTTCGCTTGAAAAACGCTACGAACTCTTGCTCCAACCCAATAACAAAATACAACGCAGCAACATCGTGGGTAATGTTTCGTTAACGAAGTTCGTTGCGGGGAATTACGGATCGATTAACTATCGTTAACACATCTAATCGCTCGCTGCGAGGGCAGATCCGCAGTAATTGCGAACGTGCAGGATCATGAATCTATCCGCAGCTATCCGCGCTTCTCCGATGGGATCCGAACGGCAGCCGCATCGACACCGCTGTATACCTGGGCTTTTGCTCTACCGTTTCCGTCACATGCATTTTTATGTACGCATAGCGAGATTTTATCGCGAACAGGGTGGCGTAGGTGGAACGACCTCGGATGGCGGGGAATTTAATTAAAGGGATTTTTTCCTAGTCGGCTCTACTCGAGAATATCGCGAGCCCGGCATTCTATAAACATCTCTGGCAACGTTGTTTGATATATCGTATGTTGATATCTCACCTACGCCGCTTCGTGTCTGGCAGTTTTATAAAATCATTATCTCTTCCGGTTGATCGGCGAAGAGAGAGAGAAGAAACGGAAGAAAAGGATAACAGCTTGCGCGTATCGGAGAAGTTTGTTCGTATTGTTTGAAGAAAATGAAAAAAAATTAATGCTACTGCCTAATGAGATCCGGACGAGATAAACACGTGCGGAAAGTTTTTAGATGATATTTAGAAGACGCCCGGAGAAATCGAAACGTTTTTAAGCCACGTTTCTTGCCCCGATAATAGCATCGAATCAACATTTTCGGGGAGTAAAACTCCGCCGGTAAGTCCGCGTTTCTTCGGAAGCTTCATTAGCCGAAATCACTTTGAAAAATTGAGAAGTCTCATTTGCAAGTCATTCACGTAACCGAGACGTTTGCCTCGCTACGAGTCTCGAGCGAATGAGAGTTTTCGTCGGCGTCGTTGTTCGCGAAACTTCGCGTTCCGAAGACTGCATTTTAAGGAGACGGGCTCTTCCTCATTGCGAGGCGCCGCCGGATACTTCGCGAGGCAAGCATTTTTTTCGCGCTCGGTTCAGACCGAAGTTCATACATCGCGCGACTAGCGGCCGCGCATTATAGGACACATGGGAAAAAGCCGTAAAGTTTTACCGCGAGAGGCTCTCCTAAGGCTTACCCCACCTCCACGAGGAAGCGTCTCTCTTCGAAGCGAGCCGAGGGCGGCGGGAGGAGGGCCGCGCTGGGTGGAGAGGATCTTAAGCCGGAAAGTTTATCCGACCAAGTAGGTACACCCGCATGGCGGTGTACGCCCTCATCTAAAATATACAGAACCCTAAATCGCGGTATTACCAAAGCGATTCCCAAACGTGAAATATCGCGCCGAATTCCGCAATTTCTGGTAGCGTAGCGTGGCGGGCCGGGCGTTCGTGCGCCGGCGCACAATCGCCCGCGGGAATTGTTGCTGTAAATTATAAATCGGCGTTCGCCTCCCACCTCCCTATCCCTTGCTCACTCTTTCTCCCGATCTATCTATCTTTCCCGGAGTTAAACAGAACAGAAGCCGAACCCGCTTCATTAACCTGTAATTTGTAGCGTATAACCCGGCACGCGCTTTCGGAGGTCGCTTACGACGCTGATTTAATAAATAATCACCTGCGCGCCCGGCTGGAAAAGTTCAGCGTGAGGCGGAGGGAATCGTTAACATCCGCCGATGATGCCGTCGCGACAATGGAGCCTCGGCGTGTTTCATCGATCATTATCGCGGCGGTACCGTGCGCGACACGCTAAAAGAGCAATATCGAATCAGTGCGACGATGGATAGTCCGAAAGTCAAATATGTGCTCGCGCGACGTGATCGTTAGAGCGGAGTGGAAATGCTGAGAAAGCGCACACGGCGACTCTCGATAAACATCGATGAAACGTTACACTCGCGCGATACACGGGTTTTCCGCGCGAACAGATTTGTCGAATCATCTCTCGTCACTTTGAGGAGATCGACAGTTGGAGCGATGACGGAGAGCTGCGAAGTGAATTTCGCGCGGGGGCAATCCGGCCGATCGAATTTTCACAGGTGAACTTTAACTTTTCACCTCGTTACGACGCGTCGCGTCATTATCGCGATGGATAATCGTGCTTCATTAAAAAGAGTCGGCAGAAACGAGTGCCCGAAGGACGAGTCTTGTTGCGGGTCGCGTGCATACGAAGAGCGTCTCCCCCGCTGGTTGGTCCGCGGGTTATTCGGGGGTATAATTTAACTGCTGTCGGTGTTGCTGTTTGTGCAATTAGATGCTCGTGCCGAGACGGCACACTCGAACGAAACCGCCGCGCGACTCGCGTCACGATCTTGCCCGATGGTCCTTCAATCAGCGAACTATCTCAAACTCGCGAGCCGGAATTGTCGTTGCCTATCCGCCGTGCGCGAGAACACGTCGCAAACTAATAATAGAGAACATAATGAAAACCAATACTCGCATGAGCGAGCGTTTAATGCCGCAATCGACCGTCAAATTACCAGTTTTACAGTCGCGTGGTTAACCGAGCGTGGAAATTTGTCAGTGAAGATACTTTCGAGGAGAAGAGAGAAAGAAGGAATGTGAGAGAGGGTTTAGTAGAGTAGATGTTATTCACTCTGAGGAGAGTGGGAGAAAAAGAGGGAGATAGATAGATAAAAGTAGTAATCGACAACTGTGATTCGTCTCGGTTAAATTAGTCGCGCGTATACAGCGCGATTTTAGCAAAATTTTACCGGGAAACCATTGCGATCTTTTTGAAACGCCCATATCTCGGGCACATTGCCGACCTGCCGCGGAAAAGCGGGAAGATTCAGAACGATACAGGATATCGGCTTATACAGCGAACGTGTCATCGCAGCGATTTTCGAGTTCTGTATTCGAAATGCCGGCGGCGACGAATGTGCCAGCAAAGTGCTACGGAAGATTTACGAGTTTTGCAAACATGGCGGCGTCGAAGATTTACGAGTTTCGCAAATAAGTATCCGCGGTGTTGCTGAGAATGAAGAGAGTTAACGGTGAAAAACTTTCGCTCGCGCGTCCTTCTCTTTTTCTCTCTCTCTCTCTCTCTCTCTCTTTTTGTCCTTACTCTTTTTCCCTCCTTTTTTAGCGGATGCAAACCGGCGATATTACAAAAGAGAGAGTCTCTCTCTTTATTTTGCCGGGATATGGCGCGTGATGTAAACTTACGTCAGGTTTTAATCTTCGGTTGCGACGCCGAGACGGAGGACGCGTCTCTCTTTCGAACGAATCGTCGACTCTGGTCGCTCTTCCTGCGCGCTATAATTCCATTGTTCACACCTGCATCACACCTGCATCGGTGCGCCGTGATAACGAGAAATCGATTCGCGGTACAATCGATACGCCAAAGATAATATTTTTATCCGCCGACAAAATTGTCCCCGACAATAGTCTGTTGATCAAACTGCGCGGTGTGATATTTCGAAATTAATTATACGATCGTAATCAGCTGAGCTTTGCTGTTTGCGATTCGTTCGGAACGCAATTTCGACACGCATAAATTAACCGGGCCGCATTTGTACCGAGCGCGAGTACATTTAGCGGCGTTAGTCGCACGTAACGGTGCGTATGATTGCGGCTTCGCCAAGTGCGCGCGGGATCACGAATCGAAGTCTGCCCTCGCATGATCGCGATTATTTCTCTAATTGGTCAATTAACATCGGCCCGGGGTCGGCAGGCAGGGCAAGGCCGGGTATCGAATTTTACGGGTAAACGCCCTTCGCGTTAGGTCAGAAAGCGCGATAATTATTTCACTCGTGTTATTCGGTCGCCTTTTACACGTGCCAACGGAATAACGCCCGCTAACTTTCGGCAGTTTCGTATAATTTCACGCGGACGCGGAGTTGAGTTTCGCTCCCCCTTTCCCTCCGTTCGTCCTACCTTGAAAACTTTCCGCGAAGTAATTCGACTTTCCGCGCGGCGGCCGTTCGCCGGGATTTAATTTCCCCGTCCGGGGTATTAAACATTTCTATCGGAGTCGAACTTTTTCGTTCGAGCCCCACCGCCGCGAGCGAGAAGTGATTGTTGGCGGATTAATGAGATGCTCGCGAGACAATAGCCGGCCGTGGAGCGAGGTTGTATTTAGCTCGAGAGTCCGGAGAGAGAGCCCTTATTGTTCCCTCTTGCAAATCCGCGAGCCTCGCGGAAATAACAATAGTACGAGTGTCTTTTCGGAGCGACTCGCCGGACTTCGCGCGCATATCGAAAATCGCAAGCGAGGATATACGGGAAATGGCGCAAATTGGGCAAATTATTGCGCGCGTAATTTCATCGTCATTCCCGAAAAACCCGCGGAATTTAGAAGGACACGATATTGTCGCGCTTCGATCCGCCGTATGTAGAGGTGCGCGGTCGTCGTGAATTCTCTGCCGGTGCTGCTGAAAACCCGTAGTTGAAATTGACACGATACGTCAACGCGCTCCAACGATCGCACCGATAATCCCGCCGATATAACGCAATTTTCGTCCGGTCGCGGATATGCGCTTTCGAGTCGAATATTATAAGCTCTCGCGGAAACGCCGGCGACTCGCGATTCTTGGCAAACGAAGCGATCGAACGGCAAATAATTCATATTTAACTGCATTACCCTTTCCCCAGCCATCTGAAATTCGCCGCGGATGTACAATGAGCGCGCGCGTTTGCTCGCTCGCTGTCGCAATTAATCAATCGTAATTAATCAATCGCCACTTCTCGCGCGCCGGCGCGCGTGCACGCGGCGGATAATAACGATATTCGACGCGGCCCGGCCGCCTTCATCACGGCCAATTACAACTGCAATTAACTGCTTCGCATTATATCACAGCCCCTTCGCGTGCAGTCGCGTTATCGAATCTTCAAATGGCAGCCACTTCGAGATAATTCCCGGGGATTTCCGCGGGCAATTTCAACGGCGGCCTCGGCGGCAGTTTCGTAATTAGTTCCTTGTTGCTAACGGAATTTTAATCGATTTTCTCGAAGCGCCCGCGTAACTTTGATATATTAATTGCTATTTAAAAGGCAATTCCATCGCGACGAGCCACGCCGTCGCGTCGCATCACGTCGCGTTACGTCGCGTCGTCTCGCGCTGCGCCGTGTTGACTCTCCCCGGGCGGGAATAAAAATTCCCAGGAAGCCAGAATTCTTCTTCCCACGGGCGCGACTCGTTACACGTTATTTATAAACGTGGCGTTAATGCACCCCGCGAACTTTACACCGGCCGAAATGCGTCAAACGCCAGTCCCAGCGGAATTCAATTCTTTGTTCCGCGCTCCGGGAGAGAAGCCGCAGCCCCCGAGCGGCGTGGACGTACTAATTAACCGGAAACTTCTAGGCTTTCGTACCGTGATTTCTGTCGAGTGTTTTGGAGGTTGCAACGAATAATCGCCGAGCCGCAAAACATATTTGCTAATTCTCATTAACCCTTCTGAAAAATCGTTCGCACCGCAAACGGAGTCGTATAAATTCGATTACGATTTTCTCTTTTATATCTGAAGAGCTGTGGAAGGAAAGATGTTGACAAAATCCTAGAATAAAGTGTGACATTTTTACTTTAATATTTGATCGTGCTTTTGAGTAGATAATAAAGTTTTAAAAGTTGCTGAAAACAAATTGGAATTTAGACAGTGGCCTCGCCAATAGTAGTGTTTTACTTAAAAATCGCAGTTTTTTTTTACTTTTTATTATTTTAATCTACAAATGTAGCGGTTGAACGATAGTTCTGAGAGAAAAAAAGTATAACTAGTACGCTTTAAAAAAAACATATTTTTTACCACTGAAAAGAGAGTATTTTGAAATATCGAAAATAGGTGTTTTTATAGGAAAAAATATTTTGGTGCGAAAATATCAAAAATAGTTTATTTTTTACTTGCAAAATGGTAACATACATTGTTTAAAAAAAAATTATTATTTAGGACGCGCTCGTGTAAGTTACACGCTGTCTGCTTTAATATAATATTATTTATTATTTTCAACAAAAAAAAAGAAATCACTTCATTCGTGGCACTAAATTATGTACTGACCGCACACTATAAGTCTAACTGTGTCAAATTCGGATAGCTCCCAAACATGCATTAATCGACTTATCAGATCCACACAACTTCCTTAAGCTGCAAATTATATTTTTAGAAAATGAAATAATATAATATTGCACGCGTAATTATTACTTTGCATTTTCCGTATACTCTTTCTCGGTCAAACTAATCGATCACGCCGTCGTTCGCGTGCGAACGCACTGAACGAATCCTTTTAACGAGAATTCGTTTCTCTTATCTCTATATTTCTGTGGTAACTGAGTCCTCCGAACTCCATTACCACCAAGACCAACCAAATTTTTCGACAAATTCAGGTCAACTCGCAACGAACTTTCCCATCGACGAGTTCGGACGATTCATGTCGTTCTGTTTTCCTCCCCAGCGCCGGAGGCAGTCTCGTGACTTCGTCGATGTTCTCAGGACGGTCGATGTCAAACCGAATGTATTTAGGATAGTACGCTCGAAATTCAGTTCACAGTGCGTGATGGAGCACACCGTACGCGAAACTACGCGAATTGATCCCATCGATTTTCTCTGTGGCCACTCGCACGCTCCTCGAGAAATTTCCAGAGAGTAAAAGTTTCGGTCCCCTCATGTGATTCGGCCAAGCGTGCATCACCCCACGTTGGAAACGTGAAGTAGATGCAAGTTGATGATACACACCGGTAACAAGTGGCAAAGTGAAACCGGTGAAATTTTTAAGCAAACGAATGACGCATAGTTATTCCTGATATCTGATGAAATCTGGTTTTGTCATAATCAGCCGTTTCGGAGAAATCAGAATGTTACACAAAAGCGAGGTCTGTTAGTAATTTCACAGAGCTTCCTAGATTCATTAAAATTTATATTTAATTTTAACGAGAAAATTAATATAATATTAATTTTATCAGAATATACATAATAATATAACATAATATATGGCTTTATTATAAGATAATAAAATTAATATAATAGTGACATATTAATTTTTACAGAAATGATATGTAATAGTATAATTCAGCATTAATTTAAATTTTGTGTCATAATGTTCAAGTTGCTGCATAGTAGTGCTGTTTATTTCAACTATTTGAGTACTCGAGTCTTCAGTAACTAAGTGTACGGCTAATTTCAGACGCTACAAATTATTGATTTCTCTAACAACCCCAGATAATAATAACGCCTGAAATCAGTCGCGTATTCAATCACTGAACGACCCGGGTCAGAATTGACCGCACTACTGCACAGTAATCGTTCTCAACTAGAGAAAAATATTTTTCCCATACTGTTGATGACATTTTCGACTTGCGTGTTTCTAAGATCCGTATAATTCGATTAATATAACGTTCGTCGTGCGAGAATAAGAACGTGATGTGTTAGCGGAACAAAGCGGTACCGTGCTGCCTCTCCTGCTTTCACTCTCTTCTCTCGAGCTTTCCTTAATTACAAGTTAAACAGTCGCGACTTTAAGGTCCCGGTGCGCGATTAGAGCTTCCATTCCGCATCCTGACAGTTTGCATAATGGAATTACACGACACCTCACGGCCGTGACACCGTCTACGAAACGAGTTGAGGTTTACCTTGGTGGCATAGCACGTACTTCGTGGGTAGTTAGCCGACTAAAGGAATCGTTAAGTACAGGCGGAAGGAGCATTTTATTTTGGCCTCTCGTGCGCCTCTCGAGACTTTGCGCGCGCCGAGAACCTGCAGCTGTTCAGCGTTACAGCTGACAAAAATATAAAAGCTTCCGTCCCAGAGGCTCTTCCGACGCGTTGCATCTTTCCACTGTGAAAACTCTACACGTCGTATCCACGTGGAAAAAAAATTCTTATCTCAAGAGAGATCCCCCCCTCTTCCGAGAGCAATGAGCTCACGTAACAATAACGTAACAAGTAGTTCATAGAGATAATTAGTTTACGTGAATGTTGGAGTTAAAATTTAATTTGTATCTCTCTGCGCAGAGAAATGCAAGAAACGCGGGTACATCATTCGGCTTTGATCAAAATCGCCATTCATTAACGTTACGTCAAACCACGTTGTTAACCTTTTGCAAGGAAAGGCGAAGTAGCAGGACGTGAATAGAAAGGTAGGATTATGAGTAACTCAAATATATGAATTTGCATTCTGTTTGATTAAAAAGGACGAAAAGGATGAAGATTCGCATATCTGCGAAGAAAGAGCGACGAGGAAAAGCTATTTGCATAGATACACGAAGATATATTTCGAATTAGATGCGCGATCGCAATGACGGCGCGTCGCGTGCCAGGAGATAACTAAAGTCGTGCGACCTCAACGGGTGGTTTTTTTTCCTCGTTATTATCCCGACTTCCGCTTTTTTAACGACTAACCGGAGATCTCACGTAATGCCGTAGAAATAACTCGCCGCATCCTCGTGCCAGCTTGCTCCCTCCCAGCGTCCCTCGCTCCCTTCTTCACATGCTACCGCAACCAACTTGCTCGTCGCGGTCGTACATTACTGCCCTTCGCTAATTGTCTTGAGTTCAGCTGCAATTAAGCGCCAGTTTAGCGCGGCGCTGAATAGCAGGAATTGCGAGCGCGAGCGGTTCCGCGGTTTCTTTTTGCGTGGCTCGCGCGTGAAACGGCGACAACGAAATCGGCTAGACCAAAATGTCAACGAGTTACATCAGCCGAGCTCTCGGCTGTGTATTCCTTAAAACGCGAAAGCGGATATTTTTTATCGTAGGAAAAAGATAACAAGCAGATATGAAAGAGAGAGAGAGAGAGAGAGAGAGAGAGAGAGAGAGAGAGAGAAATTTATCGAGCGTCCCGGGAAGAGAGACCCTTCAAACGTTAAAAATAACATAAAAAATAATAAAATGATATTACAGTAGAAATACAAACGGATATCAAAGTACAAATAAAAAAAAAGTAACCAAAAAATATAAACGTACACGAAGAGCGGAAACAAGATGAAAGTCTATGACGATGCGAACAAGGAAAGATGAATTTAATTTTAAAGGGATTATCTTAATAGAAAAAGGAAATTGATCTTCAATTTGAGGTCAAAGTAAAAAAAAGCCTGCAAACTATGTTGTAAGAGATTCCACGTTCCAATAAAAACTTATAGTAAGTAGTTTTGAATTTTTTATCGTATAAGCATTTCGGATGGTTGAAGATAATCCACTCGAAAATCTGACGTCGCGTAAAATTTAAAAGAACATTTATACGGTCCGACTAGGTGGCACCTTGTATATATAGTATAGTATAGTATAGTATATATATTAAGTGTTGCACGAATATATCTCGATAAAATTTCAGCACTGTGAATAAATCCCTGATATAAAAATTTAGGTTGTTTTCCATCCAGTATACGATATATTAGACAGCCGAGAAGTAGATTTTCCTTGCTGCTGTTTAGGTCACTTTAAATCTTGATAATACGGAAAAATGTAGCAGTTTCTTCTTATACTCAAAACAAAAGAGAAAGAGAGGGAGGAGAGAGCGAGAAAGAGAGAAATGAATATTCAAAATATAATATTTAAATGTGCTTAATATTAAATAGCCACAAAATTTGTCTCGCGTAGTTGAAGTAGGTTAAGACTTGTTAATAAGGACGAATGATAAAGGAAAGAGCAATACGAGAGAAAGAGCGTAAAAGTTGGCGTCCAAATTGATCTGATTAATTAAAACTAGCGAATTCGAGAACGAGCCGAATTTCGATGAAGTTTGGAAGAGTTACGGATCACGCGAATTTTGCAAAACTTGAAAACTCAATCTAAAATATTCTCGATAAACCTTCTGAATTAGAATTATCGGTCCAATCCGCGGACGTTATCGACTCTACGTACACTCTTACTTGCGTTAATGCGCTAACAGCGCACGTCGTGGCCCAATAAATTTATTTATTGCCGAGTGAATCTGGATCCGATCTAATCGAAATACCGACGATGTAACAGACGGCCGACTGACCGGATGAACGAACGAACGACAGCGTGCTTCGTAGCACGGGATTGAAAGCTCTCGCGACTTTTCCCGTCAGATAACGCGCGCCGACGACCGTTCGGCAGAAACTTGGGTGAAATTTTCAGCCAGCGGCGCGCTGTGTCGCCCGATCAATCGGGAACGATATTCAATTTCCGCGCGCGAGTCCCGAGTATCCGACGCCGATATTTGCAAGCAATGCGCGCTGCGGGTGGGGTTCCCTTTTCAAGTCCGACGATCTGGTCCGATCTGATACTCGTGAATACTTTTCGAAGCCCGTGATGGTGGAGCGTACGGCGACGGTGACGGGGTATCGACATGTCGTTATTGTTGTACAACTGCAGTTTACAGGAGTGCGTGAATACCAAAGTGACTATCGGGCACTACATCGGTTAGTTCCGTTACCATCGTGGTACACAGAAACAATTGGCCGGATCGCGCTCGATTCGGGGGAGGGAAACCGAAGCCCCGGCTGGCCAGCAAGCGGAAACAATATGGCTAATTGTACCGTGTTACAGCCGCGTATAAATGCGCGCGCAACGAAAAACGGTTGTCGTTCTACTTCACGGGTCGGCGAAGTGACGATGTAAATTCGTCGCGCCGGGTAATCTCGTGAAAATTGAATCCGCCTTCCTGGACGGATATCGTGCCGCGTGCATCGATCTAACATTCGCATCCCTTCATCGTTATTATATTTATATTGCTGATCGTATCGCTGCGAAATTTCCCCGATGTGCGCCCCTGTTGTTGCCTTCTAATTGTTTCAGCCGGAACGGAGGATGCGATATGCATCGCTGGTAATATTTACCGCGGCCGAGATAACGAGCCGCAAAATTTCACCTCCCCCGATCGTCTTATTTTTCCTCCGGCCGAAAAACACCGCGTACGTCTGAATACCGCTCTCGGTATACCCGGCGGAACCTGAGACTGACATTATACGTTCATTATATTTCCGAGGCAATTCGCTTAATCATTCGTTATCTGCCCGGCGAAATGACTCGCCGCAACGTATTTCGAATACCGCGCTAAAATATCCCCGCGTTCCAGTCACGATCGCGTTTCGCCGGATAATTTCGAAATTCGCGACATAGAATAGGCACCGATACGCGCTACGCGAATCGCCGGAGAACTCTGTTTCGCCAAGAATTAATCTGCCGCCGGTTTAACGAGCGCGAAACAATAACCGGCGGACAATCGCGCAAAATTATGCGGACGCAAGTGTTGCCTGTGTACATTCGCGCGGACATTTTCCCCCGCAACTTTCGGCTCCTTCTCGGAAAAGTTTCCCATTCACCGAGTGCTTCCGCTTTACCCGAGACTTCTGAACGCTCATTGAAGCGGGGAACGAATTATCCGGACGTAAACCGGAGCTTCGCATGGCCACGACAAAATTCTGCACGTGTTCATCGAAAGTTTCCTCAGTGTACTTGGATTACTATACCGCACCGTATTCCAACCGCTTGCGCGCGCGCCGTGTTGCACACAGCCCTCATCACCTTCTATTTACACGGGCGTACATTTCCCATAAGAATAAAGGGCGAAATTCCCGGCGAAGCGCAAAATTCGTCTCCCTCGTTTTGCGTAAAACACGGCGAAGCCGTGGCCACGCCACTCCACATCATTCATCGCGATGATTTCGGTGAATTATACAAATCGAGATGACATTCAGACGTGCCTCACTCCGCAAACGTTCCGTGCTGTTTTCATCAAATACCGCCGTCTGTCACGCGCGCAATCCGATGCACGGCCGATTCCGACAATTGTCACGTATTCACAAGTCGACTGCCCTTCGAACGAAAGTTCGAGCGATTTTCATTCCGTGATTGTTATCAAATTTTTTTTTTATCCCACGCTCGCAGCTGAGACTCCGTCGTCGTTTCAGCGCGAAATCGCCGTCTGGAAACAGCAAGAAGCGCGAAAACAAACGACATACAAGCGCGAGATCGGTGTATTCATAATTGCATAATGCGCGAATTTTACATTACGTCGCCCGGCGCGCATTCAACGCCAGGATTATATACGCAGCGTATACATCGCGCCCGGATCTGCATAAATCTGCAAAAAAGTGTTTGCACGTACGGGCATATTATAAAAATGTACGGTATGCGAGCGTGGTGCGCGCGAATCGCGTTGCCTCATGAAAACATGAGTTCGTCCTACCGCACCCCGCCTGCAGCTGGTCGCTGCAGTTCGAAATGCAGTACCAACGGCATCCGCGATCGCGGCCCGATCGACACGGTGTATATTTTCAAGCGCGCGAGATATCCCACGCATGTGTATCGAAGTGCCGTATAAAAGGGAATCGAGAGATTTGGCTGTTTTCCACGCGATCCTCCCCCCCCCCTCCCTCTTAAAAGCGCGCTCGCTAATTTATTAGATCCGTGGCGCAGTGCAGACACGGGAGACGAGGGAGTAAAAGAGAAACACGATGCCGCGCGGATGTGAGGATGCTTTTTATACCCGCAACTATACAGCGAACACAATAGATTTTCCGTGCTGCATTTGACGTTAAATGCGTCCGTCCGATTTTCATCGTGTGCCGGCCGTTGAGCGTATTTCCTTTATTAAATTCATAGTCGATTTCAGCTGTCTCCTTTAAATTCTTTTCGAAGCGATGCAAGATTAATGTGAGAACAGAAGACGGAAAGAGGGAAGGAGGGAGAAAGAGAGACATAGAGAGGGAGAGAGGGGGGCAGGCGGCGACGCGCAGGAAGAAAAAGATCCATTAACCTTTTCACGGATTGTTACAAAACAGAGCTGCCTTAAGTATTATGAGAGGTGGATATCTATCCATCCGTCCTCCTCTCCAACGAGAGTGCTTCGTGAAAAGTATTAAAGAGAATCCCTCTTCAACCTATGTTTCCAGTTTATGCTTCTAACGATTTTGTATTATTTTTACATGCGGCCTTACTTATTCACTTCAAAGGCAATGAGAAACACAGAGTTAACGTTGTTTCTTGGTCTGTTCACTCGAATCCGTATTCCGACTGCGCGTTTAACCCGCTAAACCCGACCGTTGGAGATGCACGGGTCGAGATAACGTCGCATATACGCGATCTTCGCACGAGGCGGATAAATCCTGGAAGCAGACGAGCAGCTTTAACGCTGGATGCACGATTGGAATACGACCTGTAAATTATAACGCGTTTAGCTTATCGGGATAGTCGACGCATTCGGCCGACGTCTCGTGAAAGCGTGACGCCATACGGAAATGCAGTCGTGCGTCTCTCGCGATCCCCCGACGGCGGCGAATTCTCCCGCCGGCGGGAGAAACACGCGCGTTTTAAGTTGGGTACACAGAGAAAAAAATCGTTTTAATTAAAAAAAAAAAAAAATTTTTTTAAATTGTTTTAATTAAAAAAAAAGAAAAATGTATTAAATCCTCGGATTTAATACATTTTTCTTTTTTTTTAATTAAAACAAATTTGTCTTTCGGAATGGAGCAAACTAACGGATGTTTCATTCAACCGCAGCAGAATTATTGGATTCCTCAAACAATAAATATCTTTATGCCGAGTAACATATCACCTTTGTATTTTCAAACAGAGTATCCTAACTCCGAAGAAAGCATTTTCTCCGTGTACATCCGCCTTTAGCCGAACGTTAAACGCCGCGGTTTGGATAATGCAGATTCGCTTAGTGGCTGCGAAATTGCATAATCGTGGAAGAACGGCGCGTACTTCAGCGTCACGTAGACGGAGCGTGTACGTGCGTGCGGCGTCTTCGTCGTCGTCGCGGAGACGTTAATTTCGCGCGAGACTATTACGACGGGGTTGTCTCCGCGGACGCGGTTGGTTCGCGGACCCGAACGCGTTTCGTCGGGGATAACGCGTGCGTCGCCAGCGAAATGGAACAACGAGGGTAGCTATGTGAGGAACGCGTAGCCGCATCGCGTCGGGATATAACGGTAGATTGCAGCTTACACCGCATTTAGACGTTATTTAATAATCCGCTGACACGTAGATAGGGGAAGAGAAGGATGGCGAGAGAGAGAGAGAGAGAGAGAGAGGAATAAGCGTTTCTATAGAGTAGCAACACGCGAACGCGCTTGCGTTTAAACGCACACGTTCCCCTCAGCTCGTAGACGCTTCACGGTTTCATTTGAGTAACTACCGTAGATCAGTTTTAACTCGCGTGAGGAATACGTAAGTAAATGAATTACAGTGCTCGTCAGCGGGCGACGACGCCAGTTTCTGTCATTCTCACCTTTGCAAGAGATAAAGTAAGGACGCGTGTGCGCGGTATCATAAAAATATCACGGGAAGACGATAAAATTAAACGATCGCGCTGGACTCTCCGGTACTCCGATACTCTCTCCGAAAAGTCGGCGCCGTGAGGTTAAACCGATTTCGCCGGAGCGAAGTTCGGGAACGAATCGCGGGAATGTAGGAGAAGTTTCCGTTACGCGCGAGGTCGGCGCGCGTGTGTAATGTGTTGCGATTTAACAACTCTGGATTTAAACACGCGCGGCAAAGTGCAAAAAGGCGCGGTCATGTTAATTCTCCGTACGAGGAAAAACCGAAACTTTAGAGTGACATTGTTTGTGAACGCTCGTTAAAATTCATAAACAACATCCATTAAAGGCAGGAAATTATACTCTCGGCGTAGCCGCCGGAACCCCGAGCTTCATTATTTCCGCATCGAACCCATTAAAAATTTGAAGGACTTCCCCCGGCCTCGGTCGTCATTAATGCGAGCTGAAAAAAAAAAGCACCAACTTCTCCACCGCCTCGCCGCCACCGATCGACGTCGCGCGTTAAACGGCAATCCATCGGCTTGTTATGTTCTGCTCATTCGCGTAACATTTTTACGCGAACAACCTCGGCCAGCCTCGGCCAAATTGGCCCTCGATAAAAGCCCGGCGCCGTTAGCGCACAGGCACGGTTAAAAACGTATTCCGGACTAACGTTTATCCGGTACAAAAGGCGCTCGTTACCTGCCAATTTAAAGTTTTAAATGGCGCCGGTCGATAAGCACGCCGCCGATCGGCCGGCCGGGATCTTAAGTAAACACCGGCCGAACATATTGGCTGTGGCCTTTAAATAACGAGAACCGCTCGTTACACCGCTTTCGTCCGGTTTCGAAAATTACGCGCGCGCCGGCTGCAACAATGACTGGCTAACATCCCGTGTCCGTAGTGCTCTTTGCTCGGCGCAATCGGTCCCTTTATTTCCCCAGAGCGTAACGTTTCACGGTATCGATTGACGTGCCGCCGCCGTGGCCGCTGCCGAGGAGCTAAACGCGAAGGAGATCTGCGAGGGTGGATTGCCGGCCAGAGGAGGTAACACCGGGGCTGCTGTTTCCGGTTAGTCGTATATAGGATAAGCCCGTCGCGCTTTGCCTTCGCAATTCGCGAGACCTTCATGCGGAAATAATTGCCGATTATTTGTCGACCCTCTGAAATATCCGTTCCAGCAGGCAGAAACGCGCGGCGTCGAGAAAATCTGTATCCCGAGCTCTCCGCGATTCAATTTCAAGGCAATTCAATTATTTCTGTCGAAAGAGCGTAGGGGGATACCGGGGATAGTTGACACATTCTTAATATTTTATTTTTTGCTCTTCTACACAGCACTTTGTATCTATCTTTAGTATAGTATTCGTAAGTACAATCTTTCGGCAAGAGGGAAAAATATATACTGAAAAGTTTAAAAGTAAATTTATAGAAGAAATCAGTTTTAACTTAAAGGATGTCGAGCGTGTCAATTTGCTCCATTAACGAGATACATTGGAACCTACACCAAAGAAAATATGATTCGATTAAATTAAATGTTGTGATTTACATACGAAGTTAATTCAACTTTATTTTCACTGTATTATATACCGCAGGTTATATTAAAACGATGACGCGGCGTATTTATTTCATTAATATTGCTAATATGTAATAACAAAATTCGTCCTACTTAAACTAGTGCTGTTAATACATCATGTTTTTCTATATATATTAATTAAATGAAAAAATGCATATCGAATATTTCGTGGTGCTAATATTTTTGTGAAAAATATTAAATATTCCTCTTGTGCCGACCTTCAAAGCCAGTTAAATTCTATCGGATTACACATAAAGCATGATATAAATAAATATCATTAAAAAGTTTATTAAAATGTAATCAACTAAATATATTTTCTAACTGCGATAAGAACTAACATAAACTTCTACATTTACCAATAATATAAATGAATTTACGAGATTGCGCGATTTTATTTCTACTCCTAAAAATGCATTTAAACGCAATCATTTCATAACCGTTGCGTATAACGAAATGCAATTTGCGTCATATCTGTCGAAGATGATTTTGTACTTCCCACTTGTTTGATTCTGTAATTTGTTGGAAAATAGCCGAAATATCAACTTACCTCTGTAGCCAACTAGCCCCGGTCTCATTTCCCCCTCACTCTAGTCCATCCCGTCCATCCCTTCCCGCCGTCAAGAGAAAACGCAATCTGGACTTTAAATTATGCTCCCGTGTTGGAAAATCACTGTAAACTCGCGGTAAGCTGGGAAGAAGTCGAGACGAAATCATCTTGCATTCAAAAACGATCCTCCTGTCTCTCTACTTGTCTTCTCGTCTCCGTCTCCACCAATATCTGTTTTTCATTCCGCGATTCGCACCTTTGACGGGTTTATATCGTTACAACATTACACAAACATCAACGTTCGTCGGTGCTTACTTACTTTTCGCGCGACATCCTATCCGGTCGTTACGCGTTTCCAATTCAACTTTCTATAATTACGGCGCAACTTCTCGGGAGAGCCATAACTTATCCAGTTTCATAAGCAAGTTTCGCGATGTCGACCCAGTAACCGCGCGCGCGTTCATTCGGTCGGTCGATAAGGCACGAAATTATGCAAAATGACGACTACAATATTTATGTAACCCCGCACATTAATTAATGGCCGCGCGAAGATTCGATATCGCCGATGGGTGCTCGCTGCGCGCGCGCGCCAGCCTCGCTTCCAGAATTACATACGATAATTATGAGCGGCAATCAATAACGCCGATTATCGTAATGTATTATTATGAAATATCATCGGACATCATCTCCCGTGTCTGACGCACTAATTAATTTAACAAATCGCGCGTACGCCGCACGTAAACGGCCCTACCACGGGTAAATTAATCGACGCGATACTTTATCGGCCCGCTCGTTTTGTCGTTTCCACGCAATTTTTTTCAATCCGCCACCTCCACACACTTCCGGGTCTCATCCCGTCCCCTCCCCCCTTTTTTTACATGCGAATCATATGAAGCATTAATTGCTATTTGTTTTATTTATGAGCGCGTCCGCATAAAACGCTGGTTGTTAGCCGATGCCTCGTGCCCGCTTTGAAATATTTATTGCGCCATGCGTAAACGCGCACACACGGGCGACTGAATATGTAAATCGGCATAAATGAGCGAAACACCTCGGCACGGAAACCCACGCAAAAATATAACGCTTCAAATTGATCAAAGGATCCGCAGGTGAGGTGAGAGAGTGACAATAATTTCGACACGCTCACGTGCGAAAAACGAATTGAAAAATATATGAAATATATCTCGCGTACAAGATAAGCTTCGTCACGTTGCGTGCCCTGATCCTCGAAAACGGCGACGACGGCCTCGCGACAACGCGATTAACAACGTGTTAATCTTCTGTAACGGAAGAACGACTGGCCCGCGTAATTTCGATGCGAAAATCTCATCATTGTCGAGCCCGAGCGGTGCTCCAGATCGCTCGGTAAAATTGTTATCCCTCGATTAGCTAGACGTTAATAACGGGATATAAGTCCGATCGGTGGCGCGATTAGCGCTCATGCAAACTGCGCGCAGTGTGCAAAATGCCGAACCAGCGAAAATAATAAAATCGATATTGCGCGGCGTCCGGAGCGAAAGCTCATTTTCACTTGGTGCGTAAAGCAGCTGAAACGTAATGTTTCAACTAATTGGCATATGCGTTTATTTGTCACAGATAAATTGTTTTCGAGATACGCGAGATATCGGTAGCATTTAATCATACTTGTTTAATTAGCGACTGTATATCTAATTTAGCGAAAACATAAATGATTGGAAACTCGTTTCGCGCGCGCGCGCGGTATTTAGAGATTGCCGAGCACAGCCGCAAGAACGACTGTTATACGCCGTTTAAAGTGATGAACGGAGCTCCCCTTCTTCGAAATTAAATTAATCATTAGTCCTCTCGCGCGAGTTTCGGTCGAAAGAAGCGCGAGGCCGTTCGAAGTTCGTATAAATCGAAAAGCGGGTCGCTCGGCGGCACGCGCGTTCCACGGCGAGCTTCTGCCGTGTTTTAATCCGAAGAATACGCTTCGTGAAGCTGTTTATCAGCGGCAGATCGCTAAGCGCATATGCGCGGTATCGGGCCGACGCACCTGTGAGGAATTTTATGCGCATTTTCGATTTTATTTTTCGGCCGCACCGCCGCGCACTCTGCGAAACAGAGCTCGAAACGTCAAATCGAATATCGAGGCTTTTTTTCGATGTCGAGCGAGATTGCACGGCATTTGTAACGCGCATCGCGACGCATTCTGCGAATCGCCCTGCCGTTTAACGTGTGAGGCCCCCCTCACCCCGTTAAAATTAAAGCTCACTTCTTCGAGGGCGATATTCACGGTGGTCGCTCGCGCGTGGCACAATCAAAATCCAATAAACGCGACGGCTCAATTTGTAGCTCGTCGATACCTTTGTTTTTGTATTCTCAGCTGATTCGCGTCCGAGGCGTAGTTCCTCCCGCGGTGATTCACACGCGGCAGCCCATCAGCCGGAACAATCGATATAAAATAAATCCGCCCATAGATCGTGCCGCGTTATATTCGCAAAATACACGGAGAGGAGAGGAGGCGACCTTAATCAAAGCTGCGCACACTTCGACGAGTGAACAATCGAGGCTATTTCCAGCGTGTATCCACGGTGCAGCACCGCATCGAGCTTTTATCGATCTACTCTCATCTGGACTTTTTCTTGATCCCAGGGAGCAAGTGTTGCTTTCGGGATATAAAGGCAATCGAGACTGCGGGGGGACCGCCGCGATAATTAACGCGAAATTTCATGGAACTTAACGTGAGAAGCGAACTTAAAATTTTATTACAACGGGAAAAGTACAAGAGAAATCTCACGTAAAACTCTCGCACAAATACGATGAGATACTCAAAACTTCTTTTAAAGTACTTCCCTGCGAGGCGTTATTCGCAACAAGGGAGAAAGCCTCGATAATAAATTAGAACTAGTGAATTAAGAGTTTTACAAAGGTACGCATAAATGAATTGAGAAACGTATCTTAAAGAAATTATATTATTGGCGGAGACAGTAAAAGTAGGAATGACTCGCGAGAAACTGCTTTGTATCACTCGAAAGACGCCATCGTTATTATTCGTGTACTTGCGAGTTCTATTAAAGAAATGCCCAGTAAGCACCAGCTAACGGTAACATTACATTAATGTTATAACTTCCCACTCAATAACACTGTAACTGTTATGCACAACGCATGTTGTATTGCAGTTACATTGTTGAGTGAGAAATTATAATATTGATGTTACTATCATTTCATATTTACTGAGTAGTGAACTTGATAAATATCGATAACGTAGAGGCGATCGATTCGCAGCATACTAAGTGTCCCGATCTACAAAAATTCTGCAGTTCCCAAGTTCGTGTAATGTAGCATCTTGAGGATCGTATCCACGTTACCGGCGCTTATCAGCTTCGTTATCGACATTTTACGACCCCTCAAATTAATCCGGTTTATCGCCGAATAAATTAATAACGCATCCCCGCAGATTCCCGCTTGTTCGGTATCCGAATTAACCCGCTTGCGTACACGAAAATGATCGTCTCGGCGGGGAGTTCGCGAGACTCCCCCGGTAGTAAAGAGCTAAACCGCGATCGGAGCGCAATATGCTCGCGCTCGTATTATCCGTTATCGAATGAGAAGCGGTGTATGCATGCTGTTCCAGCCATTCGCGCATAAAGGTGTTTGCGAAACTCGGAAAGTTCCACCAGTCTCATTAACTCAGCCGCGTCGAGAAGAAAGGTAGTTTCGCGGGCGCGGAATCGACGGTGAGACGTCGCGGATTTGGGAAGCGATCCCCTCGACTTGTCAGTGGGCCGATTTAACGACCGTCCGGCGCGTACTTTTATCGAGCCGTCTTACGGCTTTGTTTACAACCCACACCACTGAAGTCGCGCCCGCGTATCGCACGAATGATATAAACGGTAACTGCCATTCGAGATGTCTAAAGTTCCGTTGTTTCCGGTCCTCGTTACGCGGCCTGTCGATAAAAATCGCGGCGGGCTCGTTACCCCGTCGTTAACCGGAGGCGCTCGCCCGAGCGTTTCTCCCGGGACTTCGTAATATCGTTAGATTTTGCGAAATGCAGTTAAGGATCTTTAAGGCGCTTTCCTTGTAAAGCGGAGCGCGTTCCTTCACTGGAGGAAGGATTTTTAAGTTTTCCCCGTCTTAACAGACGCAGGAGGGAAGATCCGTGCACCGCCTTGGCAAAAATAACTCGGAGCGGAGATGAGGGAGCGAAGCGGCATCCGGGAAATATTGCTCCACGTCGGCCGACTGGGGATCGGAAGGTCGCTCGCGACCGGCCGGCCCGTTGCCTGGCGTACGTTGTAACTTCAGTGAACACGCCGGAATTGTTCGTTAACGTCCGTCGCGCTGTTGATCTTTAATCTTGACATTACAGGGCCACGCCCGCGAAAATATTTGATTTCGATACTGCGCGACAACACGAGGAGGGAAAGAGGGGGCGAGTGTATACGAGCGAGTTTGTGTGTGTAGCTCGTGAAAGCGAATCACCGACTTACCGTCTATGACACTCCATCAGAAGGGCCAGTTACCGTCTGCGAATATATATGGCTGATGCATAGCCGGGACCGTTTCGTGTTTGTGGCCGCAATTCGCCCCGGGATGTCGATAGCGAGTTCCTCTTCCCCTGAAATCGGAGTTTCTCATCACCGAGGAACGCGCGGTTGCTCGATACGCGGATTCGATTACGTGATCTTTACACGGCAGACGCATAAAGATCTTCCATGAGCAGCGAGTACGCGTCGGGTACGCGTCGATGCTGTGTTTCGCATCTCTCTCTCTCTTTCTCTCTCTTTGCAGACTCTTTTCGCCGAGCTTAAAGTTTCCGCCTGATAAAAACGTCCGCGGCTCCGATGCAAACGATTCTCGCGTTTAACGAGAGCCTGGAAATTCAAGGGAAACTTTCGCCAGACCCGTTCATTTAATCGCGTCGCCAAATTTTACGACGAGAAACTGTTCGAGATGAGAGATTGGGATTGATAACGACGTGAGACTTCAGAAACAGTTTTCAGCAGTTACAAGCAAATCGGCAAGTCCGAGTGTCTGAAATATCCTACGTGTTCGTGTGTTCGATGGATTCTATCGACTCGCAGCGATTTCGCAGAGATTACAGATCCCGCACTGACGAAAGTTCACAAGCTTTTTAATTCCCAGATTATATCGCTATCCGGAAAAATCTGGATACTGCGAAAGGGATTAAAAGTTAGATAAAACATGGCGTGTTAGATTCTCATTAAGCGACTGTCGAGATGTTACCATTAAATACTTGTCGTCCTACTTGAAGGAAATTGAAAACTACATACATATACATACTCTTTGAACGCATTTTCCTCATTGTAATTATACAAAGTTATAATTTTCCATTAACTCCCCATCGTATAAATATTTTTTCGTTTTATTGAATTTTTTGTTTTGTTTTAGTGATATATCTCGAAAACTATATACAACCCCCACACAGTTCACAGGGACAAATTGATTCAGAATTTTACCCTTTATGGCATATCTTTAAAAAATCGATACTGTGCGACCTTTTCTACGTATTTACCAAAACCTGCATTGCCTTCAATGCTCCAGGTTGCTGACGGAAAGTGCTAAATTACACGTTGCCGACGGGTTAAATGCCCGGAGGGTTAAATGTTCCCTCGTGTAAAGAAAAGCATAACGTTCGAAGTAGCCACCGTGGGCACTACACGCGGCGACATACCCGAATTGCGCGTCAAAATTCACCACATACGAATTTAACGTGACCAATGCCATCGTGTCGTTAATCGGAACAAACTCTTGATACCGGACACGGCCTTGTCGCGCCATTATCACGGGATTAATACGTGATTACGCCGGCGTGGAAAGGGTTAAACTTCCGCGTTGCTCCTGGAGCCGCCGGCTGCACAAAAGAGACATTCGCCATAAGAACACGAAATATAAACAAAACGCAAAAACCTAAAGAAACGAAACCTAAAAACAAAGGTTAAAAAAGACGCGAGACCTAAGAAAATGCGAAACCTACAAAAAAACGCGAAACGTAAACGCGAAAGCTAGCCGTGAAAACCTAAGCGCGCTACCTATGCGCAGAACCTAACATAACGTGACCTACCCCTGACCTAACGTAACCGATCCGCGAAACCTAACCTAACGTAACCTATGTGCGAAACCTAACTCAAACAAAAAAGCGCGAAACCGAATATACGGTTATATAACGCGATATCACAGAAACCATGACAATGACTGTAACGAGGACCGAAAAAATGACGAGAATAACAAAAACGGTAGAAAAATCGAAGAAGATAACAGAAACGATGACAAGAACCGAGATATAACGGAAACAATGACAAAAACTGTGACTAGAAATATAATTGATTCAATTGACAATCGGAGAACGTGTCAAGCGTATAAACGACGACGCTCAGCGTCGTCGCGGGAGCTCTCCGTCGGTTACTCACGAGATTGCATCGAGCTAAACGGCGACTCGCGCTGGTCATTGTTCGCGAAGGCGCCATTGTTGTCGTCATCGTAGCCGATGATCAAAGCGCGTTACTTGTGCGTCGCTCGTAGCCAATGAAATCCCGTCCGCTGACGCTCGCCGACAATTCTAACCAGAAGTTAACCGGCAAGCGGATTATACGACAGCTCCATGCCGATATCGACGTTACATCGACGTAACCGAGGAAACGATCCGGCCCGGAAGTAGCGACGACGCGGCCGCCTTCTCCGATTCGCGCGCGTTCCATCTCGACGTGGTCGCAACCATCCGGAATACTCGATGTATCTTCAAAATTCGCGAGACTCTCGTGCAAACGCACAAACTGATTTTCGTCGTCGTGGTTGGCGAAGCTCCAAGTTGCTTCGAATCAAAAGAATGTATCGGAGAAAATTCTTTCGACGGTTCGCGACGATTTCGCAAATCCGTTGCGTTTTATTCGTACTGAAACGCCAGACTGAACCGTGAAATAAGGCTTTGTATATTCTTACAATTAAAGTATAAATTAAAGCAAGTTATGAGAATAATACGAATAGAATGTAGATTATATTATGTTCTCAAGGTATGTGTGTGTGTGTATGTAATTATATCCTCTCTCCACACGCTCCACACGCTCACTCTTGTTTGCCTGTAAATTCATCCCCCAAAACTTTTCATTCTTCAAACAACTCGATTTAGTCGACATGCCGGGGAAGCTTACAACAGACAATATATTCGCGAACGTTTCCACCCGCGGCTCATAAATCGCGACCGACTGTTCCTCTGTGTCCGCACAGTCTTGTGCACGCACAATTATTCTCTGTAATATACAAAACAGGTATTCGCACGCGTTTATAGGCTTAGCTTGATTTATTAAAAGCAGCATATCCTATCTTCGATATTGGATCGAGCGGAAGCCCTTGCCGCATCGTACGGAACTCGGATTTCCACTTGACCCGGCATGATTTGGTATAACGACGATTTAAATTAAGACGTGATTATCGACCGTTTAGATACCTATCAACCTATATAGGTAGACCGATAAGGCGGTCCGGGCACAAGTCCCAGGAGAGAAGGAGGATTAAGCAGCCCTAAGGGTGACGGTGTGTGTATCCGCACCGTACAAGTGCTAATACTGTCAGCGCGGAGAGAAGAGAGATGATGAGGAGGAAGGGGAGAAATAGAGGTGCGAGCAAGCTATTAGGACATATAATTTGCCTGCGCTATTGTTACTCGTCGTAATTAACAGTGTACTCGACTAATTCGCCAGCCTTCCAATTCCATAATAACACTCAGCGCCAATCTGCGATCTGAAAAGCGAAGAAATTCGGTCAAGCTGCCGCGTTAAAGCATTTTCTGCGATCGGCATAAATTAATGAGAAGGGATGACAATTGAAAATGCCCGATTGATCCAATTCTGCCATGCGTTGCACCGGGAGGGAATATATTATTGTTAATGAAATATGTCGTATCTCATATTTCATTCTCTAAAACGTCCTACTAATGTTGTATCATATCGATACAACTTTCATGTAAATTGATCATTTGCGTGGAATATTCGATATCGAAAACAATTTTGTGTAAATATTTTTCGTGTTTAACTGATATGTTTAATAACGTCTACGTGGCACGACAGAGAGAGAGAGAGAGAGAGAGAGGGAGAGAGATTTTATTCTCCATTAAGTTGCTTTAAAAATTTGCCCGTATATTTTAATCACGTATTATGCAAAACTGCGAGAGAGCGTAGTTACTCGTTAAATTTTCGTTCGTTAATGAGCCCCGCGCAAATGCGGGGTTTGCGATAATATTCATGTTGCGCGTAACTCGCTCTGTTGTGTAATGTAATATCGGCGCGCATCGACGTGTCCTAATAAAACCGTTGACCAATTTTTCGCGTCCGAATAAACATTCTTCTCGCGTACAAATGGCTCGAGCCGTCAATGTTGAAGTGTTCGCGTTATGATAATAATTAAAATGAAACGCTCCACACACCGTTGGATTTTCAAGAGGCAATATTCGCCGGTCCTTCGACGATTATCGTCATTCCCGTGCGGGCTCTCGAGTGTTCGACGAAAATAAAAAAAAATAACCGATACCGGCACGAATACACGAAGAACACAAAACCGCTCTTTCGCCGATTAATTCGATGCTGCACAACTTGTTGTTTATCTCCCGACTTTTCGCTTCGAAATACTCGAGTCGGCTCTCCAAGCTATCCGACACGGCACATCTGGCTGCGACGATGTCACACGAGTACATAGGAACGATTTGACCTAAAAAAATGTTTAAACCGGAACCGGGCGGCATTATTAACACCGTGCGCGGCACATCGACACGCGGCTATTCGTATACAAATCACCGGCAAAGGGAGAGAGATGCAGACAGAGATACACGCGCAAACGGGCGATCCAAATCTGATCCATCGGCGAGCGTTCATAAAATATGCAAGACGCTTTTACGCCGGGTGAAATATTCAACGGCGACATTATATCTTCGCGTCGGCACAAAGCCAATTTATGAACAGCTTGTAAACGCACCCTTCCTCCCGTTTTCCCCGCAATTTTCATATGTAAACGGCAAGTTTTTTCCCCTCCCCTCTGGCCGGCGAACGAAGGACGAAATGGCCACGCACCCCCTCCCACTCCACAGTGCGTGCCGGTACTGTAATTTACAAGTTGCTTTAGTCGATTTACCGTTCCGGCTAATTGGCAACGTAATTACCTCAAAGCGTTGCAGCAACGGGGCCGCGTCGCGCACAGGTACTACGCGGCACACACGCGAGCATTCGACATCGCGCTGCAGCTTTGTATTCTAATTAACGGATGCAACAACTCGCGCTGAATAAATTCGCCTTTGTGCTTCGCAGCTCATTATTTATTACGGATCCATGGCGTTACCGGTCTCTTTTTGGTCACGTTACTCTTGTTGACACCGAGAGCATGCAGCGATGGCGACTCACGGTCGATACAAGCCGCCGAATACGCTCGCACCCGCGAGGAAACTCTGCGCTGCACCGTGAGTTTTGCAATGAGCGTCTCTTGTGGTTAACCGAATGTATTTTCATGGCAAAACGCGCTTTCGCTCGCGCGAATCGTCGGCAACGAGCGGCATTAACACATTTCGCTACCAGCTTGTATATGTGTGCGACGCAATGATCTCTCACGAAACATCGGTCACACCGTCACATATACGCGGTAGCAAACATTTCTGTCCTATGTTCGTCATTTAAGAAGTTTAATCATAAGTTTAATTGTATGTTGACACGTCCGATCGTGTTAAATAACGTGGTTTAAAACGACAAGAAATGTGTAAGGAAAACCTCAGCTAAAATATAACACGCTTGGATTTGCAGTGTACACTGCGGGAAGACGATGAAAGGGACTTGCAGAAATATTATAAGAAAATTACGCGATCTTTTCACCATCTGATTTTCTAGAAATTTATATGTGAAGTACACACAATTCCTGATAACGGGTGAAGTATATAACAGCTAATCTGCAGGGATTTAGCGATATTATACGCGCTATATTTCCCTTGTGCCTTGGTTATAAGCTTAATTATCTTTCTAAAGGTAGAATGGTAAGATAATCTTAAAGATCTATAATCAGTACATAAAAATGCGGAAAATACGGAAAAATATGGAAAAAATCCGACGTCGCGATTATTTCTCTAATAACGTACATTTGTGTGCGTCTATCGAGAGATACACATGATGTATTCACAAACATATAACCCGAGCAATTCCAGCCAAAATTATTACACGTCAAAGACGATTATTCTTTCATGAACTCTTAAGCAATATATAAGTTTAATTAATATTCCCTTGTTATAGCTGTATATCACATAAATCACACGTTTACAAACATTTAGCACAAATTTGTCAAGTTATTTTATGTTGTATTAGCCATTATCTTTCTAACAGTATTGTCATTTAAACAACGAAGCATCGTGAAAGCGAGAATCGCACAACGATCCATGTTACTGGCGTCCGATGCAAAAAACACATCAGGCGCGTTATTCGTCCGTAACGGCTCGCGCTTGTGATCAACGTTAAAAGGCGACCGAACGTAAACATTAATAATCGTTCTCCCCCTCGCGAAATGCCGTAATGCGCGCTTGTAAAATGAAGCGCGGGAGACGCGATTTATTTAATGAGCCCTCTCGCGAAACGAGCGGAGAGAAGAAGAAACACGCCTGCTTCCCCCGGCTCTCGGGCGCGTTGATTTTCGTATTAAAGCTGACTCGGCGCCGACCAATTTCGCGCGCGATAACGCGCGTACGCGACTTGACATTCGCGACGGAAATTTTTCACGGCGGACTTCAACCACCACCGTCGCCGCCGCCGTCACTCGGTATTCATCTGACACACGTAAATTCCACGCAGTCGTCGGCTATCTACGTGCAACTGGCGCGCATTATCGGCAAATTATGCGGCCGCTCGTCGTGCATTCCCCTTTTCACGAAGAAATACAATGTGTCGCTCGCGCAAACTCCCGTCCCTTCGCCTTCTCCCGCCGGCCACGGACGTTTATAAAAATGCCCAAATATTTGGGCAGGTACGAATGAGCTCGGTGAGAGCTCTTTTCGGGATACAACGAACACACACGCGCGCAAAATCGCCGGTCGAAATCACCGGCCCGGACAGTAACAATTCGCCGGAAACCTCCGCACGAAATATTGCACGAGAATGCTATAACCTGCTACATCCCGCCGCGAAATGAAACTTTGCACGTCGTCCAGGGGGAGGTACGAGCAGGTACAAGGTATTCGGGAAACATCGTTTACAGCGAATATTCAAAGGCAAACCGAGAGAATTGTAAATGGTGGTTAATTAGAGGGTTTCAACTAGAGGGTTTCCAGCTAGTATCTCGTTCTCTCGGATTGATTTTTCCGAAAGAGAGACCTCGAGCGGGATTTCGATTAGAAAATCATTACGAGTTAAGAACTCGACCAGTGGTTCCTCGATAATTAACTTCCGTTGGGTTTCCGCCAATGAGATATCAACTCGGCGCGATTCGTTCTTTTGGGAGACGTCGGGGAAAACTGTTGTTAAACTACAGACCGGTGATTTTGCGGGCACTCAGTATACAGGTGCACATTCGCATGCGGAATATTGCGCAAAGCGCCACCGACCCGCTTGAAATCCGTGGAAAAGGCGGAAAGAGAATGGGCTGCGGTAATGAATGAATGGCTAAAAAGGTTAATTTACGGCCCGGGATTGAATGCATTAACGTTGCCGTAGGCGAGCACTTATACGGCGAGTTAAGGGAGGAAGTTAAATGAAAATTCGAGCGGCATGCTTTACACACCGCCTGCGCTGAAGCTACATTTCCGTAAATGTGTATAAATGTAGCGCAGCTGGTAAGGAGGACGGGAGCGTGTTTAAGAACGAACGAAAACTCTGCGCGATCCGTGAATTCCGCAAAGAAAATATCGAAGCGAGATTACAATTGCCCGGAGGAGGGGTGGAAAGCATGGAAGAGCGGACGGAACATTGCCGATTGCCACGCGAGAGGCGGAGAACTGCTTCAAAAGAAGATTTTCCGCCTCTCGTTAAATTTTAATGGCAAATTTTTTCGACGAATTTAACGAAATAAATAATATCTGCGTGAAGGAATGCGGGACGCGAAAATTCGAGCGAAACAAAGCCGCGAGAATCTACACGAGAGGGGACATTTTATCACAGGCGTTCACGCGCTTAATTCCGTGAAAATCTTGAAATGAATTCCGTGAAATTGAACACGAAGGAAAATACATTTCAATTGCGGAACGTCCATCGACTCGCACGGGCATTTTCCAAAAACGAGACACCCCGCGCAACATCTCTCACGAGCGAATCAGTCAGGTCGGGAAGCGAGGTCGGGAAATGAAGGAAGTTTGAATTCATCGTGTTTCATGATTCCGTGTTTTGCGTTTCATGAAAATTAATACGCGGTAGGTATTTTAAGATTTCCGAAGGTTGGCTTATCCCGCACTCGAGACAAATGGCTCATATGAGTTGTTCTTTATAAAAAAATACGACTGGGGGAAGACTCGCTTCTCGGGCGAGTACGTCGGCCGACGCGGTAGCGCGACGGGACCACCGCCGATGCAGAAAACGTCCATAGATCTTAATAAGGATCACGTTTATTTTCATCCTCGGCCGCGACGTATTACGGCTGATCACGCGAGACTTAAGACTCGGAAAGAAGGGTCGTCGCGAAAATAATATAGACGGAGGAGGCGTGTCGTTGGCGCGGCGCGGCAACCGTGGATGTGTTTTAGCTCGGAACATATTACCTTTACGTGTCCCCGCGTACTTGACGCGTTTTGTATGCATAATACAAGCACGTGTCCCGAATGATAAGATCTGGGACGCGAGTTCCTTTCCTGCCCCATTTTCATTGGGTACAGCCATCCCTTGTCTATTCACGGTAATCTTATCGAAACCTCCCCGAGATTGCGAGATGCACCTGCGCCGTGCGGAGCAGCACGCATCTCACGCGTTGACCTCGAACGAATAATTACGTTATAAGTATTCGCTTTCTTTAAGGAGAATCAAAGAAAAAAAAAGGAGGGAAAGGAAATAAAAGAGCGGCGAGTCCCGGGGATGTAGTCGAGAAATTATTATCGAGAGAGAATTTCCCGACAAACGGAAACTTCCTCCCTTCCCCCAACTTGTTTCTCCCTTCGAATATCGCGTTTCGCAGGGATTGACATCGCGGGACATCTCCGGGCGCTTATTTTTGCGCTACTTGCGTTCATTCGCGTATTCATGCGTTTCTTCGGGCTGAAACACACCGCGATTATATTATTACATTACGAGTGTACAAATGTACTGGGTGTTGCGCGCTGTGTTTTCAAGCGTGTACTCGAGACAACTCTCGTAACGATGCCACTGCGTCTGGTCGCGCCTGGCCGCCCCATTTCGCGTATACATGAATTTCTACGTCGGGAGACTTTAGGAGGCGCGCGTATATATCGCAGCGTCAGAGACCGCGACTAAATGCTCTTTACGACCGTGGCGCTCGCATTGATTACAATGACATCTTGCAATGGAAATAACTGTTCGCGCAGTCTCGAAGGCGGTCACGATTTTATGAGTGTGCCAACGACTCGCCGCCGCCGCGACATATCTCGCCGTTGCGTAGCGCTGCGAGCACATAAAATCGCTTTAGCCGCGTGAATTACTGGCCATTCCGAAGGGTTCACGACGCCCGGCGTACGATTGGTCGGAAATACCTGCCGGCAATAAGGTGTCGACGGTCAAATTCGTGCAGAGAGTAGCGCTGTAAGATTTTTTTACTTCCGCCTTGTACTTCCGCCGCGCTGATTTGATGGTAGCTCCTGTTAGAACAAATTGGTGTTTTCCTACATTTATTCATTTAATTAATGTTCTTGCAGCAATATAATTTGCGGATTCAGCAAAATAATCCAGGAGATGATAATTAGGACTCTTAACAAATCATTTCGCTGCCCACACACTAGCTGACAGATTTTGCTGCGATAGCATAAAATTTTCTGTGCCCGAAAATTGTTTTTCTCCGTGTATAATTTTTAACATCATTCATTTAAATTTTAACACGTAGTACAATATTAAGGGAAAAATACCGAAACCGACATATCATTTTGTTTTTGAGTTTTAAACTCTGTGGAAAGTATAAAATTAAAGTTTATATGCATGAATGTGAACCAGCAACATTTCTTTATCAAAATATATAATAATCTTATGAATGTTATTACATATTTCTTTACAAATAAGTATTTTTTAAGATATTTAATTGACACTTCTAGAAACTAGGCCTCAAAACTGGTTTACTATACCTATATGAATTTTAGTGCTTTTCCTCTACGTATATGTGACGAGAGTGGATTTAAAAATCACTCCATATTCAACATTTCCATCAATTTTCCTATCGACAATAAACAAGACTAACTGATAGAACGAAGGACGATGAAAAACGCGTCGGGATAGAGACTGATTTTCCCTACAGCGAGAGACATCCCTGATCGTCAGGGAGAAATCATCATTTAATACAGATTTGCTTGGATGAGAAAATGAATCTCTCCGCTCTGAGAGGATTTCCGCGCTCTATTCATGGTTATTCCTATCGTTCCATAGAGCATTGTTGATGGCAGGAATTTCCCAAGTATTAAGCGGTTTCATCTCCTCTTACGCTATATTACTTTGATACGGAGAATATATTACGTGCCGCGGGAAAAGAGAGATCGTCCTTTACAAAGACATCGCCGGATATCTATATCATTATCTCTAACGTTACACCGTAATCCCCTATGAGAAGAGAGATTGATATAGCAGCTCGCCTCTGCGCGCCGGCGCTAGCGACGTTAAGAGGGAATATCGAAACGAAATGATCCGGCGAATCAAATATTGATAAGGTACGCGATTTCCCGTCCGGGGCGCAAAGTTTCAAAAGGAGGGTCGCTCCGTACACGCGGCGATATCGTCGAATTGCCGAGGGTCAACGCTCGCGCCGCTCGCAGCCGAGGATCCGCTTTGATCCGAGATGCACGAACGTTCTTAAAAACATACCGTCATATCGCATCGGGTAGCGTATTAAAGCGTCATGCTTCGCCGGCAAGGAAACGGCCGAGTTGGTCATTCATTCAGTGGAAATGCACACCGATGTCAGACGTTTATTGATACCCGCGGCCACGCGCCATCCATCGCGCATGAAAGAACACCGAAGGGATGCTGCGCTTCAAAGCGACGGCGGAGCATCGAATCGACGTGAATCAAACCGGAGGATCGTGAGCCGGACTGTTTCGTAGATTAGCGATCTTTGTAGCGCCGCGACGTGCACGTATCCGTGTTCGCAGCCAGTTTTACCTCTAAACGCGTGGATCTGGCGAGTTCTAAACGACATCGGCAATGAACCGACGAATTCGAAAGGGCCGATGAAAATGTTGCATTGTAAGAAGCCCGCGATGATTTTAACATAAATGAATTATTTCAATTTGTATAGAGAAGTTAATGAATCAAAGTTATGCGTTTTAAATTGTCTAGTTAAAGTTAAAAGTTAACTCATTTAAAATTATCCGAGTCATGTTAAAAGTTACTGAGATCTCTAATTTCTCGACATAACTTTTAACTGAGTAACTAGTTATCAACTCCGCATTCCGTCCTTATTACCCACTATTCGTTTGGACCGAACGTTCACAAAAGGGGCGCAATTTGAAAAAGAAATCTTCTCGCGCGCGGATCCACGACGATGAAATGAATTTCTCTTTAGTTTGTTACGTCACCGAGCGGTTTCATCGACGAAGACGACACAGTGGCGCGCAATCGGTCTCTTCACGCGAATAAAATGGAGATGAAATGATCGCAGATTAATACGCGGCCTCTTTTCTACACTTACGTGTCATTGCACCGGAATATCCGTCAGAATTCTCGACGGGATACGGCGGTGCTTGAAACTTCAGATACAACACGATGCCTGTGCGCATTACCCCCGTTATCCTGCGAGATTACGCCGTCCGGGATATTTACCCGGGGGAATAACGCAATCGGAAGAGTCTCCAGTCGGTATCGGACGAGGAACTCCGGTGAAAAGGATACACACACGATCGTACGGCGGCGGCGCGGAATGAAAAATGGCCGTGCCAAGAGTCCGAGACTTACCGGATGGTCTCGTTGCATCGCAGCGCGGAAACCGCACGAGCGATAGAGAAGTAAGTGTCGAAACACGGTAAGAGTTACCGCCAGCGTGAGATAACATTTCATAACTGGAGATTTCCCCGCGCCTTTCTTCATTCTTTTTCTATAAATATCAGAGTTATACGCAATAGCGTCTACGGTACGGTCCAATAGCCGGCGGGTTGCGTAGTTGCAATCGCGCGAGCGGAAAGTTTGCGAGGTGTTTAAGAATACACGGGGTAGAACGCGAGGTAGAGAAGTCACGGCAACTCGAACGCCACTTTCTCAAGCGAAATTAAATTTTTCAACGAATTTCTTACATCGTTGGCCGAGCGAAGTTTCCCTCCTTTTTTCCTTATGATTGCGCTTTCTTTGAGACAAGAATCATACTCGCATCGGGATATCCGCTCTGATGCGCGGGGAACGGCTGGCGGAGGGCCGCTTTAATTAAACTTATAACTATTATCCACAAAGTCGAGCTTAAGCTGCGCTATTATCAAACACGGGGCAGACGGACGGTTATGGAACGAGTAGTAGGGAGATTGAAGGGGTTGGATCGTGGCAGGGGGGAGCGGAGGGCAGGAATTAGGCGCCCTGTATTTTCCTAGCTTCTTTGAAGCTAAGGATGCGCGAAATAATTTCGCAGAACGGCGCGGAATACTCGTAACGTAGGGCGAGTATTAATAAAAGATTTAAGAAAGACTCCCCGCCGGAGGGGGAAGACAAGCCGTAGGAAGGAGAAGCGAAAAAAGTGGCCCGTATATCTCGACAAACACATTCTGCGCGAAGAAGGAAAACAAAAAAAAATGACAAGCCGCGCTCGAGTCGAAACCGCTCTTCCGGGTGTTTTCTTGAGTTATGAAATTGATTACACGACCCTTGGACTTGCCGGAAGTAATTCGAAGAATAATATGAAACGCGAGCGCTCACTGAATTAACGAACGGTGTCGCCTCCGATACACGAGCTGTGATCGATAAGGGAGGACGATAAAACGGTAAACGCAATTCAGTGTGCTTAAAAGTTGATCGTCGCGTCTCGCGCTCGGCAACGATTAAGTCCCGATGATAGATTGCGGCTCCCGTCCGAACGCACCTTATTAA
This sequence comes from Dinoponera quadriceps, assembly GCF_001313825.1. NCBI lineage: Eukaryota > Metazoa > Arthropoda > Insecta > Hymenoptera > Formicidae > Dinoponera > Dinoponera quadriceps. The sequence goes on from NW_014556168.1 coordinate 952,634, forward strand.
ATAAAGCCGTAAACGTGCCGGCGAAAAGAATAATTTATCACACCGCCTAACGTGAAATATTGTGTCGTTCATGAAGATCGAGACGAATTTTGAGTAATGAAACGCCTTTTGTTTCCGCCTCTCGACGATGTTCACGCATCCACCGGGCAAACCTGCACGCAAGTCATATACGTCAGAGACACGCGCAACGAGAGAAAAGAAGCCGTGCGTCGAAGGGAGAAGAGTGTGATATGTTTGTTAATTTTACCAGCGGAAAGCTCGCGGGCGCACGAATGCAGAGAGAAAGAGAGGGAGATAGTGAGAGAGAGAGAGAGCTCGTATTTCTTCTTTTTTGTCCCCTCGTCGAAACGCCTCGATACGCGAGATCGTCTAGATGGAAAAAGTATTTTTTCCAGCGAATGAAATTAAACCGACGAAAGCTCCCTCGTGGAAAGTATCCAACTGTGCGAGTTGCAGCATTTAAAATGCCACGACGCCGCGCTTCCGAGCGAGTCGCGAAACGACTCGGCTTTAGCAGAAGGGTGAATTCTTTTTTCTCCCCGTCTCTCTTTTTCCTTTTTTCAGTCCGTGGGCGATCATCTTAGACAAAAGCGTAGCTTCTTCCCGACCGGCGAAGTTTTCAGTAACGTTCCGCCGCCCCGAGAATGTTCGTGTGTTCGGCGCCGTGAACTGGAGTCTGGCGGGCAAGTGGTTACAGGCATTTGTGATCAGACGAGGAGCGCGTACGTGACTCGGAATAATCGTACTCACGTGTGATCGAGATAAACACGATTAAATTAGACTCATTTCTCGCGGGTATTCGTTGTAATTATCGGTACGCCTCGGGGAAAAGTTGAACGAATCAGAAAAGTGAACAACCAAACGCACTTTGTTTGTCCACTTTTTGGTTAATTCAATCAGATTTTTTTCCATGTATAAGCGTTATGAGATGGAGTGCGAGTATTACGGAATATCCTAAGATTTTTATTTAAGATACATCGAAAACTATTAAAGATAAATGAAATTAGTTTTCACTAACGATGAGTTGTAACGTCAAGACACGGAAAATTAAAAATTGGACGTACACATTGTACACGATTTCGTACTAAGCTGCCGCTTTGTAAGTTAGGTTGGCTTAGCAGTTAATTCCACTGGTATCCGGTTGCGGCACTTAACAGGCTAGAAATCGTGGTATTCTATACTACCCCGACTATTCCATATTACCTGCACTTCCTTGATGCATTAAACGATGCTGAATTGAGGGAACAGCACGACGGACGCGCGCGAAAGATAACGAACATTTCGTTGCGCGAAGTATGCAATTAAACTGCCAACGCGAGATCGTTTGCGCCTACGCGAAGTCCGTTGTAATTTCAGAATTAATAGTTCCGAACTATCGCGTGTTCGAGATAGTCATCCGACAAGCATTTGAATTTTCAATTAAAATCGGTTTAATTCGTTATTTCATTGTATCCTTGACTACCCTTGTCAAAAATTCCGAAATTTCCCGGACGGACGGATCTCGGAAAGTTCTCGGGGAGATTTCCCGTGGAAATTTAGCGCTAAAAATTTACCCGGGAAACGTCCGTTCGCGGATCGTCATTTGTTCGTCACGTGCGCGGAGCTTTAATCAAAAATGTGCTCGCAGCTGCTGGAAAAAACCGAATTCGGCGATTTTTTGACGACACCATTGGATCGTTACGTACATTTAATTATTCGGCGTGAAACACGGCTATTCTTCCGACGTACTCTCACCGGAGGTTCGTCGTCTTGTCTCCCTCACCGAGGCTGTCCCATTCATCGATCTTATCGTTAACGGCTGAAATGTGTAAGAATGAATCGATGAATAGGGCCGAGGGAATGGCTCGTCCGCAGATAATGAAGACGCCCTGCCGCCATTTACTCGGGGATTCCGTCCGGCAGCCTTTATCTATCCCCTCGTCCGTTTCTCTTTCTTTCCCGGCGAAGTTTTTGCCTTCGGTTATATACACAATGGATATACCCGGCGATTGATAAAAAGGATACTACAGCGGCGAAAACTTGTCTCTCGCGAGAGTTTTCCGCGAGCGAATCTCGCCGAGGAAAAGAATTATAACGAGCGTTATCTTATATTCTACGTTTACGCCGACGAATGATTCGCCTGAAATCATGCAACGGATTCTATAACGACACCAATAATGAGCTCAAATATTCGACGAAATTGCACTGCCACGTGTTTGTGAAAATTTTGATATGAAAATAGTATAATTTTGTAATTATATCGTGATTAACTTCGAAATGTTTCAAAGTCCGACGTAACTCCGGTAAAATAATAATACAATTACCTCTCGTTTAATACGAATTATTCATCGCCTATCGAGCCAAGAGTGGGAAGCCGAAAAGTTACGCAAGGGATAAAGTATTCTGTACATATATACAATTATCCGTATTCACACACAAATTGTTCTGCAATGAATGCGCGGCGCCGTGTTCGCAGTCGAAGTATGAGATCGCGACGGCTACGTTATCGTAACAGTTCCGAAGCTTTTGGTTACGCGATTCGCCGCATAAGCGCAACATAACTTTGCATTATACCACGCGATAGTACCTACTTTACGTCCAAAGTATCATTATGCGCGCGTATATCACGTTCCGATATCCCATACATCGCTCACTGTATAGCTATAATTATATTCGATACGATAGCGGTTCTATAAGCTGCAAAGTGCTCCGCAAGGTTATTTAACTACCTAAGATAGTTGTAGCATAAAGTGAATTTTCTTTTTTAATTCGCAAAGCTAGATGGATCACGATATTTACCGTTCTAAAAAGTGGGTCGCGATTTACACAGGTTCGGGAAACCTTTAAGTTAAACCAAATTATAGGAAAGTATTTTTTCCAGTAAATAATACACTTATGTAGGGGATTCTTAATATCACCATTGAAAATCCGGCACTCTGCGATACAATTATCTTAAAGTTCGATAAAATAGCACGATGGCATCTTCCCCTTCTCCCCCACCTTTCTCCATGTTCGCGCGGCGTGTTTCGCAGCTGTTTGAGAAAAAAGTGCAAATGACAGTTTTCACCGGGGAAAATGCCGCGGCCAACATTGCGAATATTGTTGTACAATTTTTCGTAGCTGCAAACGCATCGCGTATACGAAAGCCGAGCGGGGTACGACTGACCGCAATATAGGAGGCATGATGTTTTAATGCGCGATACAGAAACAAAATGCGCATTTTCCGACGCTGTAGGCGCGATGCGTTTCCTATCACGATTTCATTGCGATCACGGTGCGGATTTTATGGTTCCGCGCGCGTTTTAAATTTCGATGAAAATCTATCTCGTTGAGCGCGTCGCACGGTTAACGATAACCATTCGAGACTTTTTCGAACAATCGCACGTTAGGATCAGAGATGGGCGATGCAGTATCGATATTTCCAATGTCGGTGCTCTTAGATTCCATTATAGATATTCTCTTATCGTTATTTTATCTTTCGATATTAGCATGTATTGATATTTGAACAGCAATATCAAACTTCCTATACGATCCGTAAAGTCCGTGTCAGATTACGGATTAGGATTGAGATTGGATTAAAATTTGACTTATCAGAGCAAAGTTTTATTAAACTTAAGATTAGTTTTCCTTTATTCTGATTGGTTAAATTCTTGGAAAGATGTAACAAAGCCCTACTGAAACCTGCACGCAGGACAAAAATGAATAATAGTTCATTAAAATATTAAATAATAAATATGCAATATCTGAATTAAAAGACATATCATTAAAATATTTAAGTATAATTGCGACCTCCTTTCGAATGAACGGTTATTTTCACAAGCTGGAAATATTACCGAAAATAGAAACCATGTAACAAGCGAACATTTAAAACAGTTGCTATTTTTAAATTCTTCTTCTGTGGAAAATCGGTTATTTTAATTTTTATATAAAATAAATATAAGATGTATGTAAAATATATATATTGAAATGCAGCCGACAATAAAAATATCAACAATATCGATACACTCCTCTGGTATTTTTGATGTATCGATATTTTCTACCATATCGCCCATCCCTAGTTAGGAATAGCGATCAAATGTTCTCAACGAATGGGCGTGCGATCGTGAAAACGCGTATCGCGGATTTCGGCGCTCCTTTCGCTCGGCGATTACCGACTCCCGTTTCGCAGATTCCCATTGAACGCGAACGCGTACTCCACCCGGTTAAAGCGTCTTTTATGGAAAAACTGTTGGCACAGCGCACTGACACAGACTGTGCGCGCCATGTCGAGCAATGTTGGTGCAATTTCGCTTCTCCGCCCCTTCCGTCCGCCACGACCCTTCCATCGCGGCCATAGCGGTCGCATTATCCTCCTTCGGACTATTAACAGTCTTATGCAAATTTTGTTTGCGACTCACAGGCGCTGTCGGCGAAAAGGGAGTGCTCACGTCGCTATCGCGGCCCTGTTGCGTTACGAGTATCCGCAGTGCGCTTTAATGCCATCGGTGCGGGCGGCCGGTGAAATTCCAGGGCGGAAGCAACGCCGGGTATATTTTCACTTTCGCGCATCGGTTAAACGCGGGTCTCCGTGCCGACGTAAGGCTGGCTGTGCGCCGTGACTCGGTGAATCATTGCCGAATACTTCGGAAGAGTCCGTCTTCGTCATGCGTAATTGCGAAAATTCTCCATCTACGGAGGTATCGTCGTTCGTACACGCGTCAAGCGCGAGTAACCACCGAGTCGAGACTAATTGATACGAAAGCAATTCGCCCGTGTAAAGCGCTTACGGTGGGAATTCTGTGTGTAATTTTTTCGGAGGATTGTACGAGGTTTCTAAGCAAAGAACCTAAATAAATGTTTGAGAACGAAAGTAAGAGAAATGCAAATATTTGCGCGCGAGGGTGTACTTGTATATTCGCCGGTAACTCGCGTGCGCGAGTCAATAAATGTGTGTGTGTGTGTGTGTGTGTGTTGTGAAACTGGGTCTCTCGCTCGTTTCGCTACCCGCGTATTCCTTTTCGAGTTGATAACAGTCATTTATCCGCCGGCGGGCCGCACTTTTCACCTTTCCTCGTGTAACGATAAGAGAAATTTAAATTCTTTATCAGCAGTAAAGTAGACTTGGACAAGGTAAGATGCGCCGGTCAGGCGAGCGAAATTGCGGCGGCAAGCCTGCTGCAAACTTGTCGCAGCGTGAAATTGAAGTCTCACGCGGAAAGTACGGCTAACCATGAGGCACACGTACCATTCTCGTGGGATGGCGGCGAGTTTTCATACTTACACCCTTTCCTTGTAAAATTCATGGAATTATTCCTGCTATGTAGAGCGAAAATAGGCGGCGCTTCTGTGAATAATATCTACAAAGAAGATCAAATGTTAGGAAATTAGAATAGGTATCAGTAAGAAGTTGAATGTTGCGAAAGATACTGCCTCAGCCAAGGATCGAACCTGGATTTCCCCTTCCTGGCCGGGCGGCACGCTTTATCAATTCGGCCACCGAGGGTTCGACGGTATTCGAGGGAATCAATTAATTAATTAATTTCATAGTGGGTATTTACGGAGAAAGTTTCCCCGCGTATGTTGAAAGTCTGGCGAAATGTCGGCGCGCACTTACCCTTCCAAGTTAAAAGATATATTCGCATTTAACAACCGTGCTTGGCTCTTACTGGCTTATTCTAATTCCTAACATTTAATTGCATATCACAAGAGCCCAATACAATATGACCTACAAATAAATTTAATCCCATGTATACGCAAGCCATTTTCTCGACAAAGTGTCCTTATCGATGCACCCGCGAATGCACTTTATAAATAAACAAAACGCGACGATACCCCGATGTTATAAATCCTTGATACGCGCGCGAACAGGTGAGAGATAAGAGAAGCCGATACTAATCATTCGAAAGCGTGAATAAGAGTCTAAGCAACTCCTGTGATTTCGAAACGCGCGCCTCGGTAAGAACGTTAAGAAGCGAGAATATTTTCCTCTTCGAATCGCGCGCGCGGGTTAAAAGGGGAACAACGGGACGATACGAAAGTCTGAAAGGAAATCTCTGCGCCCATCTTTCTCTCTCTCTCTCTCGGTTCTCTATGTATTTTATTTACCGCTTGTACCGACATTTTTCCGTGGCGACGTTTCAGCAGCGAGCCATTGTTAGAGAAGCAGTTGTAACCGTGGGAGGGAAGTTGGACAGACGGTCCATTCAACTGTAGTTACCGCGTGAATCGAGCGCCGAGGAGCGATTTAACACAAATTAGCTTAGACACACGTACGGTCACGAACCTCGGCAATGCCTCGCGGGATAAATCTAAACTTCGACGTGACTGTCGATTTCACGAGACGACTACATTCTCGCAACTGGCTGCTCGCAGGGAAAATCTACAAATTTCCCGCAACTCAACCCGCTGGCGTTCCCAAATTCTACACCGCCGTTACGAGGGATTCGCGTTATCACTCCCTCTGTTGGGGATATCTCTCGTGTAATCGATTACGCGAAATGTTCTCGAATGAAAATATAATTAAACCAATTGGTTAATCGCTTTCATTGCTATATCAATGAGCGCTGTGGCAAACGTATAATCTGCATACGCTTCGAAAATACTTCTGTTTATTCTACCGTGTACTTTAATTAATCAATTTCGGCGACAACGAATAAATGAGATTTTTTCTGTGTGCATTACTTTCATTTATAAGACAAACACTTTGGAAAAAGAAAAGATATTTGCGAGAATCACGGTGAAAAATCGACCTGTCTGCCTAACTGGCCACCGACGTAATACAGTTTCGTGGAGTGGTTAATCTAATTATGTGCATTTCGTGGCTTCAAACGTAGGCCCTATCTTGACCTGTTTCATCTATCTCCGAGCCATTTGTATTAATACTGTTTGTTGATGATCTTGCTTAACTATATCATAGATCCGACTATAACGTGGAAATTGGCAGCAAAACGCTAAGCCAGGATTGGACCTCGAGCTGTCGGTGCAACTCATCCCCAGAATCGAAATGCACATGAATTCCAAACAACGTTCAGCCTCGGCTCACAAGCGTGATACACATACGCTTTCATCCGCGTATCGCATTACGTCGACCAGGAAGGGAAGGTAACTTCAATCAACTCGAGACTCGTAGCGCTAGACAGTCAACCGATCAATCATTAATCAGACTCGACCGACTGGTGGCCGCTGCGAATTGGCTTCGTCCTGACACATATTGCCACGCAATTCCGCATCAACTATTGTAATTGGCCGTGTAACAGCATCGTCGTAACAATAGCCTTGGACTGTAACGGGATGAACGACGATAATCAATAGACGGAATAGTTATATCCACGTTCATCACACGAACGAATCTGACTGTACGAATCTGACGGTAACACGATTATTCGTCCACTTAAATAATAACCCTTAGGCACACGATAACGCTTATCCCAACCGAACGATAAAATGTAATTGCTCGATAAAGCCGTTGCCAGCCAATTCAATTAGCCAGTAGCGAATTTATATTCGCACACATATATATACATATATATTAAAGTCGGATAGAACAGTTTTCCGAGATTGCTATCGCGGCTACGTGTCGATACTGCGTCGACAAATGCGCGATAAGAATGCACTCGATGACATGGCGAATAAAAGAACGGTCTGATCTGTTACTGTTCGATACAATATTATTTACAAACGATGTTACCGTGTTATCTCCCGTATAACAAAGTTCATACGATCACACTCTCCACAAAGTGGATCGGATCCGATCGAAGCATTTTTTTCAGTCGGTTTTTTATTTATTTGTAAAATTTTATTTATAAGTTATTTATACATTTTATTTGTAAAAATGAGCAAAGTCTTCTCAAAATCTCGACTATTAGTTCCGCAACGCGATCTCACCGTTTCGCTGTGCGTAAAATTATTTCGCGAACATTGTTCATTCATTCCAGACAGAAAAGCGCAACGCTCTTCCTTTTGTTTCCTGCGCGCACGGTGCAATGGTAATTATATTTCGCGAAAATACAATCCCGCGTCATTTTCTGCCGGTCATTTGCGACGCGCGACCAACTGCGAAGGAGATTAACACGTTTCCTCGGGCGTTATAAATTTTTCGTTCCAACGGCGTGAAATTTGCGCAGGTTCAAGCGCGCGCTCACTCTTTCGCAATCTCGATGCATCTCTCTTCTGTGGCGATGCGAACGAAAGATTGATCTCCGTGCGCTCCACGGCATGTGCGCGAATAAATTTAAATCGCGGTAAAGCTGAAACCGTAGATGCTAGGAAGTAACCACGAAGCTCCCCGTATTTTCGCAATAAGAACGATGTGCCGCTATATTGTTACCGCTGCTACGTCACGCGCACACATCACCGGTAAAATTAATCCTTTAGTGTCTCCGGTACATATATATATATATATATATATACATATATACCGATTACAACAAAAATCATAATTTTCACAAATATCAACGTATGAACTAGCGATTTGAATGAAGGAGGATTGCTATTACTTGTAAAAATATTGCTAAACAGGGGGAAAGGATATAAATATGGAACAGAATTGTAACATGGAACTCGCATTTGTGCTAAAACCATTGCCTGAAACTATCGATAATTACCTTCATTAAAAACACTAGTTTCCCTTTAGGTCAATTTAGAGCGCTGTCGTTAAAATAACGCAGCGTTTAAGCAGGGTAAACGAATATTCCGTTTTACGAAAGTACGATGTAGCCGCAAGGTAAAATTTTTGTCATATGTTTATTGTTAGCTGTGAAATATTAGTTCTTATATGTCGGATAGTACCAAGATTAAAGTGTGAAACTGTGGGCTAATTATTTAGAAATACGTGCGCTACGTTCAAATATGTTAGGTCGCGTAGAAAATGGCTGTTGGTCGCAATATGGAACGTCTCATATTGCAGTCAGTGTGGCGGTTTTGCCAAGAAAAAGGATAAGTGCCGAGCTGCTGCAATGTCGAGAACAATTTTGTTTTCATTTTTAAAGAGACTATTTATCTTCTTATATATAGTGACACACACACATTTAAACGCTAGGTTATTTGACCCACTTTCTTATCATTTGATAAAAAACGACAAAATCAACGAAACACGGCGGTCCCCGCACTTGATCAATTTTTATAAAATCGATCTACCGATTCGCGACACGCATTTTGATAGTCTTCCGCATCGTTGCTTCACTCGACTTCAAAGGATACGCCCGCACATGATTAATAATCCAACGCGCCCGAGGCAAAATAAATACGACAATGGCGAGCAACGGTATCGGAATGATCGATGAAACCAATATCTCGTTAACTTCCGATCCTCGTCCGGTAATGTCGAGCAATTTCTCGCGTTTGCTCCGAGAGAAATTCGACGCTCGCTCCACTTTAATAAAACATCTTCGCGGCGTTTCCGCGCGTTGCAGGTGCTGCATAATCGAAAATGGAGCCACGTAATCGATCTCTCTTCCCTGTCCTCGGCGCACTTTATCCCCGGCGATACTACTTACCCTCCCGCCGGTCCCTTCTCGCGCTCCCTCTCACTGCGCGAACTTTTTCTCCGGTATCGCGTTGCGTTGAAACAAAAGTTTGACGAGTAGGGAGATATGGAAAATCAATGCCCTTCGACGAGATGTACGTGCATTTCGTCGTGAAAAAATCGCCTCACAGCGCATGAGGGAAATTACTCCACGCCGTACTCTCTCGCGTAATTAATTCCGCATTCTTTTTTTTTCTTTTACACCTATCTATCCAAATTAATCCATTTCTCCATCTAAATGAATGCGTACATCTACGTGTTTCCCGTTGCATGTGACGCCGAATCTATTAATAATTACATCACACAGTTGACGTTTATTGTGTTTGATAAATAGATGAAAATTTAATTGTGCTGCAAACTATATATTATTCCTGCAGTACGCAGCACTGTAGCGTCGTTCTCTACAGAGAGAGAGAGAGACGGAGATTCAAGGCACATTTCGGTGTTTGCGTAAGAGACATCGCAACAAAATTCTTGCCGACACACGCGATCTCATTGAGATCGCACCCATCCGCGTTAAAAGAAGCGTCTGATTGTCAGCGCGGATATCCATTGGGAGATCAACAGGTCTTAATGGCTTCCGCAATAGCGTCGACGGGTTTGCTTTCCTTTCGCTCTTTCACAATTAGCGCCGTTACTCGGCGAAACTTGGTCGACCTCTAAACGACGTCTATGCGAGGAAAGAGCGAGAGAGAAGAAATGGGAGGAGACTGGCGGGTGGAAGGAGGAGGGAAGAGAGAGAGGATCGGAGGAAGATACAGGAAGAGAAATTCCCCGAAAGAGTTTATCCGCTGATGGAAAACTTTTGGATTTACTAGAGTCCCCCGTACGCTCGTTTCGCCACGAGAGAAACTGCGAGAGAGGAATATCGAGCGTTTACATCCTAAGTTAAAATAAACTCTCGCGGCAATTCCGCGCTTAACTCGCTCGGCTTCGCGCGCTCGCTGATAACGAAGAAACGCGAATCAACGTCTGAAATTTCCGCGTTTCATTAATTGGGAGCACGTAATTTCGAGACTATAAATTATCAAACGGTGTTTATAAACTGCGCGTTTATTCCAGTTGCAATGGAAAACTAGCGGAGAGCGCATGGAGCTCGCGCGCATGGTCGAAGTTCGTTTTAAAACTATGTCCGCGACCGAGTAAAGGCTTTGTTTTCAATTTTCTCCTAAACAATTAGCCATAGGAACAATTACCCTATCGGAACGTGGTATTGAACCCGCCATGAGCGTAACAAGACGCTTCAACGCTTCAACGGAAAGAGATCGTGGGGCCACTCTTAGAGGAAGGTGGCTTCCAATTAACAGTTACGGCGGAAAACTATCGGATGGAGCTTGAAACTGCGTAAGACAGAGACGCGGCGTAAATTCGATGCTACTTTTATTAGACGAACGATATTACCCGAAGAGGAAGAAAGAGAGAGAGAAAGGGAGAGGGGCATTCTCGAAAAATCGAATAATCGATATCTGAAGCGCGATGCGCCGTCTCTGTTATGGAAATTGGCCGTGGCCGATATCATATATTCTCGCGGAAAATCCTGGGGAGTGCGAGCCACGATAAACCAATCTTATCGGATGAAAATTGCGAGCAGTACGACGTTAATGGACATTACATAACCATGATGAGGTAATGATAATTTCTAACAACTGTACGTAAATCTGAGCACCGATTATTAATTAAAAAACGTTAAAAAACAGTGATAGATCGTAATAATCGTTCGATGTTACGTAGAGGAATATATTAAAAAATATATGCGCCAGTGTGTGATATTTCAGAGGCCTTCCAGACGCCGAGGAATATCGCGAGATATCGCGCACGAGTCCGTCGGTCTTCGTTGTGCACATAAAAAATGCGAGGTGCAACGCGCGCCGTATTTCTCGAAAATATTTAGCCTCGCATCCGAAATCGCGGCCTTAAGGGCCGCCCGTCATAACGCGAGATAATTACACGTAAAAACAGATTGCGCAGCCGAGCCGCGAGCGGAACGAGCGGCGGAACGGCTATTATTGGCTTAGGAAACTGCCGCTGCAACTGCAGCGGCTCCCGCGATCTCGGAAACGGAAACAGAGGCGAGCGTACAGCGGCGCCGATAAACAATCCGCGCGACAATTTATAATTTGCGACGTCACGGTTTTACTGTGCCATTAAACTAGCGACCGTTATCCCGGCGAGGCCGACGTTAAAAGAAAGCATTTACGGCAGCCGCCCGGCTCTTTCCTCGCTCGTTGTATACAGCGGCGTTCGCGATGGCCGTGCAAAGTCCTGCGCAAGGAACAAAGTGGACTAACGATCGGACATAAATGTCCGATAACGTTCGACCGCGTAACGTTAGAGCTGAAAAACGAAGAAGCAACGCGACGAAGCTGGTGTATTTATAGACGTTATAAATATGACATTCTTTTATTAGTATCTTAATTTAAAAAATTGCTCATTTTCAATTTAACAGCGCGTCTCGCGGAACACGTCTCTCCTCGTTTTCGTTAATTATATTAAGAGTCTGAAATTCACGATTTAAGCGTTAAAGTTACGCGTAAATTATATTAAATTATAATTAATTTTTTCTCTCGCGATTATTTGTCACCTGATTAAAAATGAAGGGAGGTAGGGAGATTATGTCGAAAGGTGTAATGGAATTGTTGGATTCCCTCTGTTCAGCAATTTCATTTGCTCGTGTGTCATGGAAATAGCTGATAAATTTCTCGAATGCGGATCGCTTGCACACGTATAATTAGAGATGTATAAGACCAACCAACGCGCGATGTTACCTCTCGTCATCTCGTGGACATTTTTAAGAAGACGCACGACGTCGCTATTTTCTGAAGAAGCATTCGACGTGCCGCGAATACGCACTATGCAAGACCAACATTAATCTCTTATCCCGCGGCAACGTCAATACTTTGGAAGTGGAACAAGCAATATTATTCCGCGGCTTATGAGCGGAAGATGGGAAACGCCGCCGCCTGGTGGAGTCATGAAACCCGCGGAATAGCACGGACTCGGCCTAATTCCGAAATATCAATACACGCTCGACGAGCTCGAGAGTCGCGCGTATGCGTAAGAAGCCGTGCATGTAAAAGCGTGAAAACCGCTGAAAACCGAAACGCATAGTTCTGGAACGTAATCCTAATCGGCGGACCGTGTCGCGCTTAGCTCAACCAGACCGAATCGCTCGGAAGTTAGTTTCTATAGGACACCAGTTGAATTGCGCGGCGCGTCCGAAAACCGATCGCCGCCTCTATGCCGGATGCAAAGTCGCGTCTTTGAGCCGCGTTATTATCTCGACACGCGCCCAGCGGACTCGCCAACGTTATACAAACACTTTCCGCAATTACGAAAGTTAGCTCGTTACCGCGCGATATTCCGCTAAAAGTTACTTAATTCACGTAAACGCGTACGTTTTCATCTCGCCGCTCTAATGTCAGTTGTTTTTTCGATTATATCATAGCAACGCGGTCAAGTCCCGTTGCTGAAATTAATTATAACTAATACGGCGTAACATATTGCTTAACCAGTTGCGCATACTTCGCGATCCGCGAGATGCGGCGCTGCAAACATACGAGATTCGCTATGATGATGATGATAAGTCGGTTGATTCGCGCACAATTAATTTTTGTAATTATTATTTTTCTGAGATATGTAAAAATAAATCACTGTTATTATACGAGCCGTCCCATCCGTCTCAATTGTCATATATTTGTATAGATTAGGTTATTTTGAATAAAAAAGTTCTTTACCATTTTGCAAGTAACCGCGCGAATTTTTGAATTACTAATTAAAGAAGCCTTTATACAGAGCCATTTTCAATCATTAATAATTCAATCAAAACATTGCGCAGCTGTTTGCAAAATAATATGGGACTTTTCGTTCAAACTGACATAAACTACAAGTGTGTGATGGATGGTACAGCTTGCGTCAGACATTCTGTTCAATACAACATTTACACAGCTTTTGATAAAAAAATTGCAATGACCATTTTCTCGTTGAAACAGTGAAGTGAAGCATGTATACTTCACTGGGATGTTAAGATTCGAAATATGCCGTTATCGGCTTTAAGTTTACAGATTGCGAACAACCTACTTATCCCCAAACATTCCTCAGGTGCAATCTTTCACAAAGGCAAAGGGTCGCGTATCAGCTAAGAGCCACCGCCCAGAAGGCACACAAGCGGCTCGCATCCGCATTCGAGCTCATCTCTTTCTTCCACAGCTCCCTTTCCTCCTATCACCGAATACATAGAAGTTGACGCTGCCAGCAGCTTCAAGCTGCAGCAGCTGGTGAACGCGAATATAAAAAATCGATCGGTTCGTATAACAAACGCTCCACCACGTAATCTCGATGAGCTCATTTGGCTATTGTTTCTTCGTAGACGTCGTTCGACAGCTGTACCCGTCGATTTAGGCCGGACACGCGACAGGAACTCGGCGCGCTGCTCTCGAGCCTCTTTTTATCCGAGTCGAAATTTGGATCCTATGTTAAGTCTACTTATCTCTACATTAAGTCTTCAAGTGGAGAAAACGGTGGAAATAACTCGCCATCTTCAGCATCAAAGGAGCATTAATGGAAGATCTTTAAAGGTTTAATGTAGAAGTAAAATTCTGACTAGGATAACACGACGTTTAGCCTCTATCACACGATCGTTAATGCTTTTCAGTGTTTCGATCGTATTTGTTGACTTTACGTCCGCATACTCAGGTGCATTCCTTTCCGTATAGCCTGCGAGTTCCTCGGGTAAGGCGTGTCAGCCATTTTCGGGACCGCAAGCTCGCATAGTCGTGGAATAGTCGCGAGTATTGCGGCGCGATTCGACATACCGCATATCGAGTATGTTTGGCGGGAAAACGAGGAATTACGGGCGGATGAGACTGCCCGGAATCCGTCACGGACGACCATAAATCTGTCCCCGGACAATGAGACAGTCAGCCGCGTGATATAAGAAAGCACCGCGACGACCCGCGAATGAAAAGCGATCTCGGTGAACTGTGGGATGTGCTATAGAAGGGTCAATTCACTGCAGTTCTTGCCGCCTTGATTCTGCGCGAGTCGTATACTTTCTTCATAAAAATTCTAATCTTAAACGGCGAATGTCCCCGTGGAACTTATAATATATGTGTTCCCGCATATACCTCCCCCTACCTCTACTTCCGCAAAAAGATCGAAAGCTTCGCTCGTAAAGCCCACGTAATGGCGGCAATATCTAAAAATTCGGTCGCATTAGCCGGAGAGAAGGTGGAAATGACGCAAAGGGAGAACGCGAGACACGACATCTGACGACTTACTGACTCTATTATTGAGAAAATACATCGAGTGTCGAATGTGCGCCACGTAGATCGTGTTTACGTCACCGGGACGTCGTAAAGCGTCGTATTTTCGTGAGCGTTTAATTTTACAAATTACCTCCGTTTCTCCTCGAAGGAGTCCGCCGGAGTTAGTTATCCGGAGTTTTGTGTATCTTAAAACATCCCCGCGAAAGTCACGAACGTTTTCACCGTCGTAAAACTATCGTTAACGTTGAAAACTCACTTTTAAACGCGCAATTAACTACTTCAATAATTTATGTCGGTTTGTGACAATCGCACACACGCGATATGATACGTACACATACGCAATATAACACAAATGTAATCTGCTGGGGAGTAAGATAACTAAATTACCAGTGATAATTGCAGAATTTATATAGCTTTAATGGTACTGAATTGTTCATTATCATTATAATTTGCCAGAGATAACGCCGTTATGAACATTACATACGTAATTAACCCGCATGAAAAGTGGAACGTCTCAACATGGCGCGAGCATTTTCAATTATTTCTACAACAAAAAGCAGAACGGAGTAACTCGCTCCGGAAAGGTGAGTAAATACGATACCACTGTAAT
Source organism: Dinoponera quadriceps (assembly GCF_001313825.1). Taxonomy (NCBI): domain Eukaryota; kingdom Metazoa; phylum Arthropoda; class Insecta; order Hymenoptera; family Formicidae; genus Dinoponera; species Dinoponera quadriceps. The sequence goes on from NW_014556168.1 coordinate 967,989, forward strand.
AAACTTATAAATTATTATACCCATCTTCCCCCCTTCCCCCAAAATGACATTTTTCTTATGACTATTATCGGCAGAGAAAATATTTATACAACAAATAGATACCGTTAGAAAAAAAAATACCGTAAAAGAGATCGTGAAAAGTAGCTCGATGCGAAGTCGATGGGAAAAGTCAGACTTGCTATAATGCTAAGATCATGCTGAAATTCGCTTATCACCAGGCGATTCTGCGTGCTTCTTGTTGCGGCAAAGTGGAGCCAAATGCGAAATACCTATCGTTACTAGACCAAGTGAGATTCATACTTCGAAACTTTGCTATGCAGGACGCGCGAAGGCACGCACGGGACACAGTAACATTCGTTCCGTACGTTTCGGGATTGCACAGCATTCCAGGTGGAAGTCGACAAAATCGTATAAACGTGCTTGTAACATGGACGAGATTCGAAATAGAAACGGGGACCATTGACAATCAAATATCCAGGAAACACGAGAATTCCACTACACTCTTTCAAATCCTTTACGAGCTGGCCGTTGCATCGTCTTTTGCGTCCGTCGATGATTTCGTGGCATATCCCGGGTACTGTTCGTACATCGTTCGTACATTAAATTTTCGACATTTTAGCGAATAACACGGCAAAGAATAAGTAAGACGAATAAACTGTCACCGCGAAGAAAGAAAGTGAAACTTTGCAAATAAACTTGCTCGATTTTAAAATGTCCAAATCGGAACTATTGAAAATACTGTTGAAGTCGTTTGTAAGTATAGTACATGCAGTTAAAAGATCACAAGAGACCAACGGAATACTGACGGAATACAGACGGAAATTTAATAACTTGAGGTTTCGTATCAGACTGGCAATATACAGGAGGAGAGATAGGAACAGTCACATACAAAATTAAATACGCGGTAGAAATATGAAGCAAAGGCGGCTCAGCGTATAACCCAACAAATATAAAAAATAAATAATAAACAAGAAAGAAAAAATCAATTGTGTGTATTAAAAGCAAATGGGAGGTTCACACAAAGCAATTACGCTGGGCTTTTTCGTATTTCACGAACGGCACAACAGTACGGCAAACCACAAAAAATCCGAGACAAAAAACGTCAAATTTTCACAAGGAGATATTTACACGCGGTTTTTCCTATCTACGTTTGATATTAAAAAGAGCGCAAAATTTCTCCGCTTTTATTGCGCTGGTTACGCCGGTGCGCTTTAATCATGCTTTTTTCGCCTATAGCGTAATAAAGCCGTTTAATGTGAGGTGCCGCGAAAAAAATGATTTAAATGCACAGCGGTGGAACCACTTTGGCTAATTTCTTCATTAACCTCACGGCACAATGGAGCAATGCTCTTTCATGAGCGCACAACGAACTCGCCCGGCACGATCTAGCCGCGACATAGCATTTAGGGCCACCTGACGGCGTGGCTTAATTCTCGTTTCATTAGGCAGTTTGTATCACGCTCTTCGACATCGAAAGTAAAGTATGCCGCGCACGGAAGCGCGATACGATGTGTAATTGAGGATCTCGGGAACGACAACACGCAAACCCGGAGCCAATATCGCTTGAATCGTTATCACGTAACGCCGGTCTTAACGATCAACCATACAAAACACACTCAAGAAACAATTTAACGCAGAGATAAGAAATTTATATCTAATTTCCTGCAAGAAATCGGCCAATTTTTCTTCATTGATTAGGTGAATATACAGTCCACGGCCGTATTATTAGATGCGCCTTGATTTTTTAATAGAATACAGACTGGGAGAAAAAGAAAAGTTACTAATTTTATTTTTATTCGATTAGAATAATTTTCGACGCCAATTAGCGCTTTTACCTCCGTTTGCAATCTTTTCAGGTGTCAAATCATTTGTTTTATCCATAATTTTTATAAACAATACTGACATTTTTCATACAAAAATTATTTTTCATGACTGTTAATAAGTAAAAAATGTAATGTGAAGATTTAAATCTCATAAATAAATTTAAAAAAAAACTAAATTTCAGTAACACACTCAAAACACGTCTTCAGTTATTTATACAATTTTTCAAAAATTTTTGGAGGGCTTTTTAAAATATTTCGAAGAATTTCCTTTATTCGTAGATATATGATTAAATCTCGAATTTAGGATGCGATCAAAGTGCAATTTATGAGGTCTGCGCATACAAAACAAAATTGCGGATCGCGATATCAAAGACAAATGGGAGAAGAACGACAATAAAATTATTCTGAAAGATTTTTGTATTCGAAATAAGCTTCTTCGAAAGTTTGTCCAGTAGACTCGATTCTGAGAGTGTATCTTCGTAAGTCTCTTGCACCCTCCTCTTTAAGTACGTCCAATAACATCTCGAAATCTTCGCGGAAAGTACAAAGGATTTCACGGTACTTCGGACGACCTCGTTCGGCAGGAACTTTTCTCGCAGAAAGTTCTCGTTACTCTCCGAAAAATTGTCTCGAATGTACCTTGAACTATTTGCAATTTTGACACGGCTAAACTCGCGACCGTTCTACATCAACACAGCATTCTTGCTGGACCGAAGTGCACCGGAGCTTTTCCTAACTCGAAAAGGAACAGCACTGATAACGAGCAGCATCCGTGAGTACACTTATTGATCCTGTACCGCTCTCTTGCGACGATAGTCAGAAGTATCAAGCAGTCCCAACATTACCAGCGTCCCTTCGTTCCTTAATGGAAAAGAAAATACGAATCGGGCTTAAGTACAAGCGCAACGGACAACTTACCGATTTACCAAAACTTTGCGACGTAAAATATACGATATGAAAAATGTGTTCTTTCAGTGATCAATTTTTTACGCGCGCAACTCGAACAATAATAAATTTCTCCCTACCTGTCTAAACGATCTTAATTAGCGCTGACCATGATTAATACATGAAATATTGCAGTAGCCACCAACGACTAGCATTGTGATAAATTAACACGTCTGGTTAATTTACGCACAAGACGTAATTAAATGCATGCAACAATCAAATATACGACTAATAGAGAACCAATTAAACGCATTAAAAAGCAACCACGCAGGAATTGTATTTATTTGGTCGTGCAATCCTTAGTTTAGTTGTTGAAAAACAGTGCAGCGTTCTGCGTGTTAATTAAAATTTCATTGGGACGAATCATAAATAACTTTCGACGAAAATAACGAATATTCATTTCCTTCAAATACTTGCAGGAAGAATCGATAAGCTGTTCGTCGATGGGAAATGTCGCCGGTCATCATTAATAATAACTAACATGTGTATCAGATTAGGGATTCTATCGTAAAATAGTTTATATATACGAAAATTAATTTAGACAGAAAGAGAAGGAGAAAGAGAGAGAGAGAGAGAGAGAGAGAGAAACGTGGAAATTGTTTATAACTCGACCTATAATGTCACCTTTCTGCAATATAATTAAACGATAATGACAGATGTACGATAATAAATAGGGACATTATTACAGATATTAAAAAGCGGATTTGGGAAAATGACAAACATAATGAGGATCGATAAATATACTCGACAATGGGTCCAGCAAACATTCTAGAATTTTGACGATTGAATAGCAATAAAAGGAATTTTGGGAACTCCAATGGTCTGCATTTTACGCAAAAAGAGCGGGGACTCGAAAGATACTTATGTAAATCTATTCAAGAGAAGACGTTCCAGATTAGCGCTCCCGAGTAATTTTTCCGTTGCTCTGCTTAATTAATTCAATCACGCTGCCGCGCATTTGCCTGCTATGAGATTCTTGTCTCTCTTCTCGTCCTCGCATAAAACCCGACGATACCGCGTTTTCATTTTTTTATATTTTCCAAAAAATCCCTCAATCCCTATCCATTTTACTCTTTAACTGCCGCGGCGAGATGTAATTGAAATCCATAACGATTAGCAGAAGGCTTCATAATAATTCTACTATCAAATTCCGTAGGAATGGGAGTTGCCTGGCCGGTCCAGATATTGCTTTTGAAAAGGGGACTTGCAGTAAACCTATTGAACTGCTGAAACATTTGTGGATATAGCGTCGCGCATGGTCCGATTCAGGGAGTGCACGATGGAAATAGCCGACGCTTCATCACGCAAAAGTTTCATTGATCAAAAGTGCATACGGGAGAGAGAAGACCACTGCATCGATCGAATCGAGCATAACGCACGCGCGAAGCACTCAGCTTTCGGCTGCCCGTCGAACGATGTCGACGACCAGATACGGGAGTAATAATCCAAGAGGGAAAATAATCGAGCACCTTTCCGTCTTGTTCGATATAAGTTTAAATGTTCTCACTGCATATTTCAGGCGGAAGTGAGATCAAAGGGAACGGACGAGATAAATCGGGTCGCGTTGCAACTTTCGCGCTGCGACGCGTAGTCAGATAAATTAATATCTCTCGAGTGCACGGCGTCGTGTTCAAAGTTCATCGAGCTGTTGTTCAAAGCTCATCTATCATCGCTTATCACCCCTCCCGATTTCACCAGATTTCCCCATCATTCCGAAATATCTTTCTCGAAAATAGGCTGCCAGAATCATCCACCTGATCTTCCTCTATTATCCCGTACACTTCGTTCCTTCGCGGAGCGACGATCCTACCGAGATATGAAACTTGAAATCGGGCCGAACTTTGTCATCACGGATAACGTTGGAAGCGGCAATCTGGAAATTTACATCGGGCAACCACGTCCCGCTAAAATCCCAGTCAATACTCGTAACGTTATACCCGACAGAAGGAAATGTCAAATCGAACATCGATGTCCGATGGTGCTCGCTCTGATGAGATTTTGCGGCAATCTTGGGAATATCGTCGACGCGTAGAAACGCTCCTGTGGTATCTCAACCGGCTGTACAGGCATGCAATACGTACGAGCGGGCCGATAAAAGCGTGTATGCGTGTAAGAGACGAACGGCGACAGTTTACGATCGTGTCCGTCGCGTAATTGATCGAGTCCATCGAGTCGCGAATTCGAAACTCTAAGTGGACAATACGAAAAAGGCTTTTATTGCCGATTGATAGGCCGCTATAAAAGGATTTTATTGGCCGCTAAACGCGGATACGCTCGCGCGAGACACCGATACATTATCGAACAACGGCCCGTCCCCGCTTATTTACACGCGCGGGGAATTCTCGCGACTTAATTAGAATTTCGCGCGGCAAATTAAAGCGCGACTAGACTCTCAGGCGGATTTACAACTTGTGACGTATATATTTCCAAGTGTATTTCTCATATTTTTTATCCCGTGTAAAGATAAAATCGCGCAGAAGAATCGCCGTATAAATCAAGAGACGGATTTACGACGTGGCATATAAATTAAAGCCGGATGCGTGCATAACAATTTCGATTCATGAATAAAAATATTCGTATTCACAGTTGGGATTAGTACGGCCGGCATGAATTGGGTCTCCGTTACAGCCCGAATATTCGCAGTCACGTATAATGTCCCGCTATCCGGGTGTATATCCAGATACCCGACGAGCCGTCTATTACCGAAGGGTCCCCGGTAATACTCAGTGACAAGTGAGTTCTCCAAAAACAGAAAAAAAGAAACTCGAAGTGTCAGTCTCCCGTCACTCGGCATAAAGAGCACGTTCCAGCGAAGCGGCAGAGCGTGCTTTTTTTTAAATCTCACACTTCTGCACTCGCGCTTTTTCCAGGAAAGATTTCAATAAGTAAGCTTTAATAGGCAACGCGCATATTCAGCTCACCGATACTCGATATCGCAGGAAGATTTTTTTATTTTTACTACCCGCATTCCCGTCTCTGCAATCTGCCAAATTCGGATAATCACATTAATATTAATTACCCCAATAACCATCAATATTAATTAGGCGAGTAACCAGAACTAATTTATCAGGGCGATGCTTCGGTTATCGCACCGATACTTGAGTGCCAGACTTATCAACGGTCTTTTAATATGCACGTCTTCGTTAAGCTTTTCGCTCAGCGTCAGAAGTACCGAGCGTCATTTCTGATCGTTTCTATATTTTACATTAATACCCCATTTCTCGTGTAAAATCGATACACCTAGTGCTAACGGTCGACTCGGAGTTTTTGCCAGTCGGAGAGATGAACTCGCCTAATCAAAAACACTTTCTCGACGCGCGCGCCACGGATGGAAAATGGATCGCCTAAGTGAGCTTTCATCGACTCCGCCGTAGAGCGCCGCTTTATTTCCCCAAATTTATTCCCCGCGCCACCCCGTACGCCTCGGGGATGTCGATTTCCGGGGCAACGTACACCCCATGAAATACTCATGAGCGGCGAATAAAAATTCAGCCGCGCGCTCGTTTGCACACGCGAAACCCGGCTAACGACCGGCACCACCGTCCTTAATTACACATTCCCCGCGTACGCGCGCTCCATTCTTTCCGCGTTTCGCGAGGTGCCGCGAGCCTGCCCCCTCTACGTTCGCACAGTCGGGCCGGCAAAACCGAAGATCGGCGCCGTCTACGGAGAAGGCGGCTGATGACGGATACCTCTCTCTCCTTCTCGGCGGGGCGATAAAAGCGAAAGAGACGGCGGAAAAACGAAAGGGTAGAGAAGAAAGGAAAGAAGGAGGGAACGACGACGGCGCGATTGTTCCAGTAGGAAAGCTCCGGTCGGCGGTGCCAAAAGGAGTCGCGCGGCGTTTTCCCTTACTCTCTCTCTCTCCACCGTCGCCGTCTTCTTCTTCTTTCGCGACAATTAAGCTTAACGAGGCGCTGTTTGCCGGACGTATTTGAGGCGGCTTCCCACTTATTAGCGCCGGCACGGCGCTAACTCTTCGCGGGACCCGTGCGGCCCGTGCGTGTTTGCTCGCCCGTGTATATACCGCCGGCGAAGACGAGAGCGACCGAGAACGACGGCTAAGACTGCGCGGCTCCTAAACCCGCTCGTTTCCGCGCCTCGATGTGCGTGCGTGCATACGCGTGTTAGTGCGTACACGCGCGAGCCGACAGCGAGTAAACACGCGTCATTTACATACGCGGTCCCTTAGCCTTTGCTTAATTAGGGGAACGTGACACGTGGTTCTCGCGTTATGGCTTCTGCCACCATCTCCTCTCTCTCTCTCTCTCTCTCTCTTTCTCACCTGCTCGCTTTGAGCGAACACGTTGTGAAATTCGATGAGCGCACCGCGGACCTATCTCGCCACCGAATATGCCCGCGGATTTTACTCAATGCACACAATGCGCGGGTTTGAAATGTAGTCCGACTCGCGCGCGAGCCCGACGGAGAATTATAGTATACCATGGATCATAGTGACGGCATCGCGCAAACATTTCAAACCGCACGACGGTGCACGTCCAGTTTTATCTTTTTTTTCCTTTTTTCTCTTCCCTCCCTATCCGATCGCGAAGCGGAACGAGCAGTCGCTCGCGATATGAAATTAGACGCCGTCTCCGTTTGCTCTTATCGGGCACGTTGATACAAACGAAGACGGCGTGATCATATTCTGATAGAGAGGTGCGATTTAGAGGAAGTAGAGACGCGTTGCTGCGACATCGACGGAGACGAGAAACGACGGCAGGAAACGGGAGATGAATCCCGCGCGAGGAATGACGCAAAAAGGAGCGCCGGTACCGACGAGCTAAGATTGGCAAATGTGGCAACGTCTTCCGCGTTCTGATATGCGGTTACGGCGCCTCGTTGATCATCGCCATCTGCGAATTCCTACGGGAGGTCGCTCAACGGGGGAGAAGGTGAGAGAGAGAGAGAGAGACCCTTTCCCTTCTCCATCTTCATTATTCCTACCCGTATTTCGGTCGCCGTCCTATCTCGCCGTCGAATCGCTTCTACCCAGAAGTCGCATATAAATGCGGACCTACAACCGCGCTACGAGAGAAATAATATCCAGACGGATGATCGCGCCAACGCATATCCCTTGTAGCGTAAAACACACGGCGACTTGTCTGTAATCTCTGAGCCGCGAGAAAAAGCGGGGATCATCGACGTGACCGAATCGGTGATCTCGATCGTTAGATCGTCCGTGAAATATGAGCCGCGATCGAATTAACCGGGCGTCTACCGCGACTTCGAGGCTGACCATTTTTTCGTATGTTTATACGGGCCTGAGCCAAACATTGAACAAAAGGCTGTTTTGCCACGTACTGAAACAATATTCTTTCGGGACTGCGAGGAAGTACGATAAAGAAAATACGGATCGTCGCATAGAAGAGTGAAACGGAGAAGGGAAGAATAAACGCAACGTTAAAGCGATAAGAAAGCGAGCGAATAAGAAAGGAGCGCGCGGTTCGACGGGAAAACGATCCTTCTTCCCTAATCGATACGCTGCAAAATTGTTCGGTTCTTTTTTTGTCGAGGAAAGGATTCAGTTCTCGACTAGAGCTACCGCCATACGCGTATCGAGCGGACCTACCACGACGACGCACCCTTGGCGCATTACATCCCCCAGGAAAACCGGCATCGCGGGAATACGCTTTCGCGCATAAAGTCGTCACGCTTGTCACCCGTCGGACATTGTGCCACCTGGGTGAAGGCCGGAATCTTCGCTGTAGGTCCGCGGAAGAATTCAACAATATTTGGACGCGCTCACAATGGCGCTAACGAACCGTGCCCTTCGCCCATGGGATTTTCGTCCCGAGAAATCACCTGGAGCTCCCCCGACGTTAGCGTCCTTCGGGAGCAAGGCGGCATCTTTGTGTCGTTATTACCGAGAAACGTTTCCTTGTATATATCCGTCTACACCAATTGCACGAGATGATCCCTCCCGTAAACGGTACCGCCGTGACCACCGTGAAGGAAACTCGACGGATAAGACGAAAACTCGGCGAGGACTGCGCTCTACCGACAATAAAAATTCAGATAGCTCCGGCACGATCGACGGAAATCTCCGAGATGTCGGCGAGAAGTGCGCGCATGAAAACCGAACTTTCGAAACTTGCGCTACATCGATAGAAAAAAGTGCTGCATTTAAGTAAATATTTGCTACGGAGTATTGGAATAATTATTTTATTTGGGTTAAGCAAATATTACTTAATTGGAACGCTTTTTTTCTTTCAGTGTGCTACATTCAGTAATGTTTACTTCATCTAAATAAAATGATGATTCTAATATTCCTTAGCAAATATTTACTTGAATGTAACATTTTTTTCTTTCAATATAGAAGTGCAAGTCGTTTCCATTTATATAAGTTTTTGTTACTTATTCCGCTATTGATAATTAAGTTTAATCATCGCGATGCGAATACCTTCATGGCAGAGCTCACGATTTGTTTCGATTTTTCACGATTTGCTCCGTGTTTCCGATTTTGCCGGACAATTTAACATCGGAAAGTCTAGATATTGCGACGACACTCAGGACGAGTCCTGTGTCGAAAATGAAGCGGTATAAAAGCATAAAGGACAAGCAAACAGAAAAGCGCAATATTGAGTACCAAAGCAATATTGTTCTTTCGAACCTGCGGGCGAGTTACCGCCTTTGCTCATCGTCGCTAAAAAGAGGTTTCTATTTGCCACGAAATGGAACCTAAACCTTCCGATAATAATGCGATGAAATAAGAAAAATAAGTCAGCGAAGCGAGAGCGGGCGGGAACCGCTCGAGGTACAGTTAATTTCCGCGAGCATGAATTAAAATGCTTCAGAGCACAAAGTGCCGCGCGCCTACTAGCAGTTCGGTGATAAAGGTGTAAGGATATCAATTAATACTTCTTTTCATTGCGGCAGTAAAAGCGCGTAACATGATTACGGGCAACATTTATTGCGGCCGAACGAGCAGTTAACTGTACATCGTTTTCACGAGCGAGCGCTCGTAATCGTGCGCGTTTTATGAAACCAAAGTTCCTTTTTCTCACGGTTACTTTGACGTATCTTTTATGAGCGCGAAGCGGCCGCACAGATTTAATACCTCTTATAAAAGAGGATACGTAATTAGCAAAAAGCCCGCACGCGCATGAGTAAGATCGATGTTTACGCCTCGTCCATGTTACTTTAATTAATTTTAACAAAATAAGTGGGGTATTTAATAATTTCACAAATATCGTAGAATAGTTTGCGCGAAAAAGAGCAGAAACATATCAAAACAATAGATAGATGTGTAATTTGTTTGACGATACATTAAAACTTTATCTTTCATTTATAACTATATCGAAAAGTGTAAAAGATTTAACGCGAGTCTAAGCATTTTTATCTTATAAGCCGAATAATTACTAAACGAACGACAGTTACATAGCGAACTATATTGAATTATTTGGATACGGGAAACTTAAGTGTTATAAAAATGTCAACGATATCCTGAGATTACGAAGGCTTCACTGAATTTATATCGCACTCGAACAGTAATTTCCATTTCCTGTTTTGCCTCACAAACACCAAGTATAATTTTCCTTCGATTTTTTCTAATGCAACGGGAGAGACTTTCTGACCGATATTTATGTGATAGGCCGCGCGCTCTCTGTATAAGAAATCCTCTCGAACGCAATTAGTACACCTGAGAAAGAGACGTTTCAGGCTTCAATCGTCGAGTTTATCGCGCAAATCTGCGTTTCCACGAAACGCTATTACCGTTTTTTCACCGAAGATTAGAATCATGTCGCGATGCTGTTCCGTGACTCTTCAGAAATGACGGGCGGCTCCCGTCCGTCCGATGCGCGACTATTCAGATTAGCGAGAATTCCCTTGATCGAAAAAGAAATAAATCGTCGCGCGAGGGGGTTAATTAAGTTTTATGACCGCAGCCGTTATGCAGGTGTACGGCTGTGCATTATCTACGATACATCTTCATCTCCGCGAGATCCGCGAGACCGATCTTGGTCGGCGCGCTCTCTGTCCTCTCTCTCTCTCTCTTCCTCTTTCCCTCGCACACATCTTCCTCTCTTTCTCTCTCTAGCACTCTCATACACGCGGTTGCACTTGTACCTACACGGGCGATAGTATCGCGTCCCGACGAAAACAACAGGTGCAGGAAATCACGAACCGCCCCGCTGTCGCTCCGAGATCCACCCCGGCCGTGCTGTGACGTCTCCCGCCAGAATTTAGGACGAAAATGTCGGTAGCTAACGAAACGTGTCATTATGTTAATCCGCGACATTTGTTATTACCGATGCGGGAACCGGCGGATGTAATCATGGGGCATGGCGTGCAAAAGCCCCGCCGTGTGTCGCGCTCGTTCGCGCGATCGGCTCGTTGAAGCGCGCGATGAGCGAGTTACGCGAGCGCAACGCAACTTTATCGCGATCGCCACGGAAGATGGATGGCGAATACTAATGAGACGTATGAAACGAGTATCGAGCTGCGCGTGTATCTTCGCACGGGACGCGTCGTACGCTACTGACCAGGTACTAAAAGTAAAACAGAGAGCAGCGGCAGGCTTCCAAGGGAGATTAATCATGCACATGTAATATCTCCGGAAAGCTAGAAATTTTACGTACGAGTCTCTCCTACTGATGTACCGCATTCCTTCGTGGGATATTACATTCCGCTCCGAGGAGGAGATCCCTCCGTTTATTTTCAGAATTTGAGGAACGTGTCATTCGATAGTCGCGACTTTAAGGACAGTCGAAAGGAATTTAACTGTAACTGTAAGAATCGAAGATATCGGCGAAATCTCATAGTCCAGCGGAATACGTTACACTTTGGCGCGGGTCGGAACGAAGGGCGCCTTAAGGCAACGATATGCGGGACACGCGAAGCCGAAAGGTGTTAAGCGAGGGAAGGCGCGCCGATCTCTCCTCCCTCTCTTTGCTCTCTATCATCCTCTCTCTCTCTCTCTCTCTCTCAAAGGCGAGGAACCGGTGCGAGAGCGGCGAGCCGCGGGAATTGAAATTGATTTCGGTCGACTTCCATTACTCAAAGGAAGAGGACCGGAGTACCACGCACCGACAAAAGTCGCAGGAGCGATCCTACGAGGATAAGAGCCCGGGTCGCCCGAGGCACGGCCCGGTCGAACACGGGCGAGAGGTTCCAGCCGACCGTGCCCCAGGAATTCCTGGCGCGTTTACCAACAAGAGAAAGAGAAAGGGAGTAAGGAGGGTGGCAGAGAGGAGAGAGATAAAGAGAGGAAGGGGGGAGAGAAAAGGGCACCGTCGACTACCCTTTTGCTCGGCGAGACGTCGCGCCGTGTCGCGCCATGGCTCGGTCGCCCTTAGACGGCGGCCGCGCCGACACAGCGCCGCCGAATATCCGATGGACACGTGTCAACTTTTCCATTGTGTCATCCGCCGTGCGCGACGCAGTTTTACGACCGGCGGTCCGTCTCGTCACGGACCACCCGGCAAGTAGTTAGATACATAACTTGGGCAATTCCGGAATCTCTACTCGAGACGGTACTCTCACGCAGTATTCTCTCTCTCTCTCTCTCTTTCTCCCTCTTTCTCTCTTTCACGCAGCGCAAATCGCAATTTTCTTTGGACACCGTGACGCGCCTTTGACCGACTAATTCGACTGAATTCAGCTTAGCCTTCGAAATTTAGCTGGAGCACGATTGTCACGGTGCGTTCGGTAGCCGACAAAGTGAGGATTTCGCACGTTTCGCAAACTGTTAGTTCCTTTTTTTTTTCTTACGTCTAACGTTTTTTTTTTTTCATGCGGATTCGTCGATATAATGGAAATGGTAAGCCGCGGAACTTCTCAGCCTGACACGAATTTCCACCGTGAACTTCTCGCTCGTGTAGGATTAGACTAAATCCTCTCATCGATGCGTTCGGAGTTCGATGGGAAATTGGCGTAAAAAAAAGAAATAAAGAGACGGAATCGAGGATGAAAGAAGAAGCGTAGTCTAGAGGTGGAAGTTTTCATTGAAAACAGACGGAGGAAGATTCCGAACGCGAAACATTCGCAAATGACCGTGACGTGTGCGCGAGGGAGCGGACGGTCCGTCGGCTAGTTTCTCACGACGAATCTTGACGAACGCGGCGATCTGCCGGCCGGTCGATCGGTCGCAACGAAAGAACGGTACTCATTCATAGTTTTATGCTCGCCTTCGGAATCCGGGTGTGGGGGACTTTTTAATGTTTCGACGCAGCGAGGACGCGCGGCGGTATGTCAGTATGCGAAGGCAACCGGGTCGAGGAACGAGAGGCGCGTACGATGGTATCGGCGCTTGTTAAGACGACTCCAGACTATCGCAGCGGGGCGCTTCCTTCGTCGGCGAACCTCCAAGAGAGCGAGAGGTTCCTCTCCGTCCTCGGGATCGCCGCGCGTCCACAGACGGATCGTTAAAAAGTACGAGAAGTAATGGGGCCCTGTGCCGAAAGTGGCGTCACCGTCTTTACCCGCTCGATGAATCGGGCTTCGTAGCAACGTGCGTTGATCTCTTTCTCTCTCTCTCTCTCTCTCTCTGTCTGTGAAAAAAAAAGAAATTCCGGAGGAGTCGGCCGTCTCAATCAAACACGAAACGTCCGGCCGTCGACGTTGACGTGTGCGCGTACGCGTGCGCGAGGATCCTATGTCGTTACGTGTTTCATCGCGCAAAGTGGCTTATAATTGGATAGAATTAACGGCACGTGGATATATCACACCTAGCAGCTTCTCTCTCTCATACACACACACACACGCGCGCACATATATAGATTTCTTTTTTAATCGAAATTGAACGATATTTTCTAAATAACAATATTGAATAATAATTATATATTTTATTTCAATATGTTTTATATTTTTACTTTTATATGTGAATGTAAAGAAAATTGTATATTATGTAATGCAATGCGCATGTTTAATTAACGGTCATTCTTCCAATTACGGTAAAGATAAAAATACTTCGCGTTTCATCACGAGATTAATTATTGATCCGCTGTTCTCTCACGGAGGATACACGTTCGACGAAGGTAGACGCGGTATCGTATCGACGATAATGCATGTACGCGTGATCACGCCTTATAATCTTTCAACACAATATTCCCAGCCTCTATAGGCCATACCGCATAAAAAATTTATTTACGACAATGTGTAATACGCTCATAACCATAACATGGGCAATATTCTCCCTTTCGAACGTCTGTTTTAGGCGTACCGCGTGCCCGCCTACTAGACATATATATTATAATCTGTTGTGTTTATTAGAGAGGCAGCGAAAACATTTCCACCGTGTTCGGGCCGGAGGCGGTAACTACAAAGAGAACCGGGACAAGGTAGTTTGTTAGAGAGCAGCCTGCGCGGACTAACACGAGCTACTTGTTTGCACGAACGCGGAACGAGCTACTCGACTGTATGAGTTTACAAGCGCCTACACACGGCCGCTGCGCCCTTATCTTCGATTTAATTCCGTCTTTATGTGCGTTACCGACATTAATCGCGCCGGCCATACGAAAAGAGCTCTACCGGAAATTAAATATCAAAGCGAAGATTAGTGTGCCCACCCAACCTCTCCCGGCCATTCGCGGTTGGTACGTTAGGAGATGTACAATATGTAGCGCGTAAATTCATAGATTCGTTTTTTTTTAAATGATTCGTTAATTATTACTAGCTCTTTAACGACGCATCACAATGAAAGTGGAATCAGACTTTTTACGAATAACGTCCCCCAAAAAACGACCGCGAAATTTTGAAATTGCTATCTTTAACATAATCTTTTGACTACTATTTGCAAGTATTAAAAAAATAATTTAATTACCTAAAAAATTAATCTTAGTAACAATAGAGAATCACACTCCTCATGGGTTTTCTGCGAAGAGAAGGAAGGTCGAGTAAAATCCACAAGCTCGCTATCTCAGAGATAAATCGTCGACTATTATATCTCAAAAATAAATCACGGAGGCAATGGGAGGAGAGGAGGTAGGCTCCTTTACGCACATGACAGAACCCGTGGGTGGTCCTCGGATTTAGACGGATTATTCGTCTGAACCACACGACTTCGTCATCGTCATCGTCGCCTTTGCACTCGCACCGGGAAGGCTTTCGGTTCGGCCAAAAAGCATTCCTCAGCGAATTCCGAGCGTATCGGTGCAAGTAACGCGGCCGATGGGCTGCCGACGCTGACGTTTCACGGAGTCTTTTCGTGGCGAGAGTGTAAAGTCGCCGGCATCTCGACTCGCCTTCCAGTCGCACTCTTTTTATCCTCGTCGTCAAACGCATACGTGTTTATCAAGCTTGGACCTTCACCTCTTATCCCATCATCCCTGATAACACAATCGGATGCCTGGATTTCCGAGGATTCACGGCGATGTTACCGAACGTTTTCACGAATTTCTGAATTTTTCCTCAACTGATATTTTTTTCAATACACCGGATGGCACATTGTAATTTAATTTCACACATCAACAAGCAATAATTAACA
Source organism: Dinoponera quadriceps (assembly GCF_001313825.1). NCBI lineage: Eukaryota > Metazoa > Arthropoda > Insecta > Hymenoptera > Formicidae > Dinoponera > Dinoponera quadriceps. The sequence continues at coordinate 983,184 of NW_014556168.1, forward strand.
TAAGATCATAGAAGACGTAATGTAGAAAATAAGGTTGTGTGAATTTGCGAATATAAGAAACAAAAACTAGATGAAATAGAATATAGTGGAAATATATGAGAAGCGAAGTAGCCTTGTTAATTACGGATGTATTTCTTATTAATGTGTTATATTTTTATGCATCAGTGAATCTAATAGAGATTAGGGTTCCGCATCAATAGGAATGACATCGATATTTGATATCGAAATTGTTATCGAAACTTAACATCGATCATCGATGAATATCGACTTGACAACACCGATATTTTGTTGACATCAATATTTTCATTAAAAATTATATTCTTTTATTGTATAAGATTAACTTTTATATACATATATAAAATACAAGCATTTAATTCTTTAACCAATAGTATTATTAATTTTCCAAATAAATATTTTTCTGTTTTTAATTTAACGTATTTTATTTAATATACGAATATAAATGTGGATTATAATTTCCATAAACTTTTATTTATAAACTGCAAAAATAATATTTGTGACAACGATTTTCATTTCATTTTAGGCGGTTCTATTGTTGCGTTAATATGAATTCCTTAGAAAATAATCTTCCTGACAGTACAGACCTTGCTACCGCGGATATCAGGTTGTGCTATTATTTTATATACAGGATGAACCGCACAACGTGATCAGTTTATTCCTGCTGTTAGTGGACCGCTTGAAAATTTGTTGTCTAATGTAACGTAGCGCAAGGTTAGCTTTCAGATGATTTTAAAGTTCACTTTGAACCATACTATCGCCACATAATTTACATATTCTACTTCGCTTTGTGTCACGCGTCGCTCATTCCTCGCCCTATCGTTCCCGCTATCGAATGAGCCGCGATATGGAGCAGCTCCAACTTGTAGGAGGCGCTCGAATGCGCGCGGCGTCTTTTTCCGAGGGAAGAAAGATGACGGCTAGAGCGTCCGGAGATCGGATCGGATCTCCCGATTACTACCGCGGTAATTGCAAAGCCGCGTCGGCATTTTGCGGACTCGTGGAAGCCGGCCGCGCGATGCATTACGCGGCGCGATGCAAAAACGGGCATCCGCGCGCAAAGCATCGAGAGATAATCACCGCCACGTGACCGCCGCCAGGCCGGCCCCGTTTTTGCGGGCATTACGTGGCCCTAATCCGACCGAAGAGGCGCCATAATTACTACGCCCTGTTCGAACCTCGTCACCGTGCGTAATTTAATAAGTTTACGCGCGATGACGATGCCCCGAGCAGTCCCGAAAAAAAGTTCCTCGTTGCCGCGCTCCCATTGCGACCGGATCCTTTAACGCACCGTTAATCGCGCATGCAACCCCATCGAGAACGTCTCGATAACGATGACTGACGACGAGATCGATCCTAGTAACGGACTAAGCTATGACGCAAATGTGGAAATCGGCAAATTTATTGAGCATTGCTTGAATAATTAACTGTCAGTATTGTCTTCATACAACTGTGCAACTACCGTTCAATAAAGTATTATTATTATATTTAAAAAATAAAGGAATGAAGATAAAGAAAAATTGCGCGGCTTCCTCTGAAGATTTGAAAGAAGATGGTGCAGGTAAAATATTTAAATTTTTATGTAAGACTTTTTAGATTATTTGCTACATACACGCATTGTCTTATCTAAAATTATAGTAATCTTGATATACACATAAGTATATCTCCGAAGGTAATATTTGAGTTTGATCAAGAATCAGGTGAATGTTGGGCGTGACTTGTCTCCATTCTGCTGTGATTAATGTCCTATAAATCACCGATATGAGATATATTCTCATTTTTACTTTTAATTTCGCGTGGACTTGATGTGACCGACGATGATTCTCGAAAAGACCGAAGGTGTTGACTCTCGGCCGGATCTTCGCGATTCGGGTGTTTCTAAGCGAAACTCCGTCAAAAATCCGACGACATCGACGAGTTTCGCGCCCTTCGCCGAAGTTAGCCACGGCGGCTGCTATTTGATTTTGTTGCGAGTTGAAACGACGCGGCGAGGTACGGTGTGGCGCCGACCGCCTGTATCGATTCGCCAATCTCCGCCTGTAAATCTCCGGTCATTTATAAACGCCTTTTAACGACCTCTTCTTTCCCGCACGAACCGCCGATTTGGTGCACGCGAATGCAAATGCCTTCGGCCGAATTTCTCGGGGCCGAGATCCCCGGCACTATACGCGCCAATGACAGCCTCGCGGACGAACGCTTCCTGATTGTGTGGCGCCTTCTTAGAACAGGTCTTTATCACTTTTACGAAGTGGCCGAGTAGTTTTTATTAATTGGATACCGCGCGGAGTAGCCTCGAGCACGACGCCCGCAATTTGTCTTCCTCGTTTCTCCCTTCTCTTTCTCTTCACCATGTTCCGCTTTTTCCCTCTCTCGTGGGGGAGAGAGAGAGAGAGAGAGAGAGAGAGAGAGAGAGAGAGAGAAATCGAACCTTTCCCGTCGCCTAATCTTCCGTCCTCATCGGTCCGTCCCATCAAACGTCGCGGCTCGTTTAACGCGCGTTTGCTCCGACGAGTATGCAAATGCGAATATTATTTCGATACAACGAATAATAGCTGCGCGCGCGCGCGGAGAAATAATAGAACGTTAAAGCGCCGCGGTCGCGAGAGAGCGGCGTATCTGTCTCTCTTTCTCTTTCTCTATCGCTTTTATAAAATGGTCAAGTGGCCTTTATTAGCTCGCCACTTCCCGGAGTAATCTCGACGATGGAGAGGAATACAATTTATCTTCGTTACTTCCACGGGATTTAATCTCTGGACTTTTTAATTAAAGCTACGGTATATCGCTGGTACCAGCTAGCCACCGCTGTCCCGCTCGCTAGGATCGATATTATTACTTCATAGATATGCGCGCGGTCTTCTTGTTAACGAGAGAATGCGAACGAGTATACGTGTACGTTAGTTTGCGAGTCGCCATCGAACAAGCGTTTTTTTTTTTTTTTTCGGCTGCCGCGTCCCAAAATTACGCAAGCGCGAGTAACAAAAGCGCGGTTAATCTAATTTCGTAAAATCCTCGTGCATCTACGCGGAAAAAAAAAGGGAAAAAAGATTCTGTTGCTCTGCTCCAGCAACAAAATAAGCACCAGATGAAAACTCGGTGATAAAAAGTGAAAACTCGGCGACAATTAGTGATGTCTCGGTTATCGCGACTGAAAACATTCATTCAGCTGCATTAAAACTCGGCTGGGACAATTGAGAACGATCGACTGAGTAGAAACCTCCTACAGGAATCTTTCGATTCTTTCAACTGAATATTCGTCCGGTCCCCGGGCAACGGAAAATTCAGTTACACCAACGGAATTGTTTCTTTCATCCACTTGCGTCTACGCAGATAATTTCGCAGATCTTCGAAGAAATGTAAATGCTCTTATTCCCGTGCTGCGAAAATGGCGTAAGAAAAAGAAGCGCCGATAAAATAATCGAGAACCCGATCGAAACCGCGATTTCGCGCACGGTCGACGATGCCGACGGTTAATTAAGCGCCGGCGGACCTCTCAATGTGACGCGCGCGCCCGCGAACATTACATGATCGGTCGTCGTATACGATTACGTCGTTTTTGCCTGTAAAAAGATTCAGCAGCGGACGCCGTATTCGTGCAACGCCGCATCCACCGCCATGCCGGGACATCACAGGAAGCTTCCGATCTTTTGAATGCTCCCCCGTGTTGGCCGCGCGGAGACATGTCCGCGAAGGTTTCTCCTTATAAGCGTGCGGTAAGTCGTACGTTTTAACGAACGCTCGAGCTGGTTAGCACCTCGTCGGACTATCCGACCTCGACGAGATACATGTCACGGGCTCCGTGTTGCCTGAGCTACGTAACATTCGGTTCCATTGTGACGCGAGGACTTCGGGAGTCCGGAATGCTTCGGCATGAAAATCACAGGATTCACCGAAAATTTGAAAAGCTCGCGCACTGTCTGGTAAATTCAACCAAACTTTATTCCGTGTATTATTCGTCACAGTCGTTATATTCTTTAAGCGTTAATCTTGTAACCTTCTCTTTTATATATAATCTTCTCTTGGTTCACACAGACCGTCCTCACAAAGAAAAACGTTTCAGACAATCGACAAGCGAGAGATCGATCATGCCGCCGCCGTCGCACGCGGACCCGCATGATAGGACAAATAGCCCGCGTATATGACTCGTCCTTAAGGGTTGAAATGGGTCATTACAGGTAGACGAATATAATTGATTGGATCCGAAATCGGGCATACGTGGCGCTCATTGGTCGTGGCAGTCAGGTAAGAACGGTGAGAGAGGGAGAGGGAGGACAACAATCCGCAGGTAGAGAGGGCATACGTACCGGCAAGGCTTAGAAGAAAGAGCGTGGCGGCACGGTTCAAAGCGATGGTGACATGTGACCGGCATTGTGAGAGCCGGAGCCTCTCTATGCCTTGTGGTTATACGCTTTTCTATTGCGATGAACCGGGCTTGCTTTGACGGCCGGTTCGCCGACGACGAGGCCCACCGGCTCGTTTCGAGCAACCCTGAAAACCAACTCGATCCCTACTCGGCGCATAAACGCGCTCTACCGTTGCAAGACGCGCACGTAACTCGTTTTTCTTTCGTACGCAGGGACGATGGATTCGCGTTGCGTGCTTGTTTTCCGATCGGTACACTTGCAGCGTCTTGATATTTCTTTCCTTTTTTCACTCTTCGTTGTACGACATCTAAAGATTCATCGCGTGGTGTGACTTATCTATTTTAAATCGTTCTAGAGCCGAGTTATTTATCGCACAATACCTTGGCGGACGTGTGCGCGATTATGAATGTGATTTTACCTCGATAAGTTGGTCGCAAATCCACAAATAATTTTGCGATTTCGATCGATGCTGCGGTGGACACGATCGATTATTAAAAAGAGGAGAAAAAATACGAGAACGAGTGAGTTGCTTCAAGAGGAGCGATCACTCGGCGATATATCGCGACTTGGCGATATTGTTCGGTAATGATTCGAGGAAATATTTACTTTTCAATTTCAAGCGTCGATACGCAGGCCCATATATGGCGGAGAGGTGCGAGACGAGTAAAGAACCGTCTTACGGCGTCATCTCTTCACCGTGCTCATTACGCGCGACGAAAACAACCCTAAATGGCAGCAATCGGGGCCCAATCGAGCGCTCCGCCGTGGCACGATCTCCCGGGGACGCGTATCGCAGCGATCTAAAGACGAAACGGCCGATCTTACGTAGCCAAGCCACGAAAAGGACACGTGTTCCGGACACGTGTGTCCTCGTCGCGCTTATCTCCGGGCCTATCTAGGCGCATTGTGTCCCGGACCATTGTAAGTACCGAACCGCTTCCTGCGCGCCGACCGCCACCGCCAAAGCTCACCCTATAAATCTAGGCGTGGGTTAATAAAGTTTACCGCTCCTCGTCTTCGTCTCCCCCTCTTCCCTGCCAATATAGTACACATGATTTTCCGGTACCCGAATACCGACCGTTATGCCGCCGCAGCATCGATCGAAACCGCGAAATTATTTATGGATTTGCGATCAGCTTAATCAACCGACTGTTGCCTGTGATGATTAGGATATAATTTGCCGCGCCAATGTGCGAGTTTTCAGCGTTATCAATATAAAATCGCATTCATAATCGCCTCCGCCAATTAAGCCCCGTAATAATGTTTGCGTATAATTGATCAGTTATTAGCGAAATCGCATTATGGTAACTGTTTTGTGCGATAAATTCGCGTCGAGCGGGGATCTAGATGAGATGTTGCGTTCGCATCAGCGGCGATGCCAGCGACGTGGATCATCCGCTCGGATTATCAAGTCAAAGAGTGCTAATTAGCAGGGGAGCAGAATAGCTCACGGGAGAAGAAACATCGGCGTACGAGAGAGAAATTATTCGCGAGGAGATGGCGGTATTGTGCGTCTGAAGGGCGGCTGATTTCGAATGGGAGTCCTATTGAACTGTAGTTACGGAAGCTAGGAAACATAAGTTTGACACTTGCAGGCTATAGTCGGAGATCGTATCGATTTTGAGTTCATTGTCGAGTTGCGAGAACTCCCTCTCCGTTTGTGGTTTCAATAAACGCTGTTGACTGGAGCGATGGGAAATTTGTTTCGCGGAAAACATCCTTTTCTTTTTCTTCCTTCGTTTTCTCACGAAGCAAATACATCTCTCGCTAGCTTTTTTAAGAACATATTTGAATAATCATAAATTGTACGAAATGATCGGATTCATCCAAAATAAACCGGCGGGAGAGATTCTCTTCTGTTCTGGATATTTACCCGAGGGATTCTTGTTGTGCGAAAATAATCCGACTTACATCGTAGAACGGATGAACCAATGGACGAGACTCATCGCGGATACGTACACACATACAGAACGCACCGTTAATAATTATATGGCATTCTTTCGCGATGCTGAATATTCATCCCTCTCCCCCTGCCTCTCATATGCTTACTCCGAATATCGAATTAGTAAACCGACGCGAATTAATTGCAGCCATATTGTAACAATACAGGCGAGGTGATTTATTCATACGGAGGGAGGGTAATATTCGGTTGGAAGCTAATTATATTACGCCACGTTAATCCGAGGTACAAATTAATTAATCGAACTTATTGCACACAAAGTTTCGGACTCAGGTGCGCCATTGAGAGGGCATACTTTGACTATCTCGGGCCGCGGTATAATGCCGGAATTGAGCGCGAGTCAAACAGGAAACGCCGTCGAGTTTGATTACATTAGCATTGTGGCGGCAACGTTAATTACAAGCCTCGCATTTCGTCGCGGTCTTCGTATCTTTCGATTATTTTGTACTCAACATCGGCTGCTCGCGTTTCACGTTTCTCCGCGAAAGTCCCGAATCGAAATATCAATTGCACGTTTATCCCGCAAATCGCATCGGCCAAATCGAAGGACCAATGTAGAATCTCACAGCTCAAGAAGCACGTTATTAGAGGCACAAATCGACACTTGCGAAACTTCCCGAGTCAACATTTTGTTCCTACATTAAATCTATTTAGTTCTATATTAAGCCTTCAAGTGGGGAAAACGGAAATAACTTCTCATTCGCAACATTAAAGGAAACACAATAAAAGAAGACTTTTGAAGTTATAAAATAACTATGATTTTTCATATTTACGATAAAATCAAAAAAACATATGAAATTTAATAATTTCCCGTCTTATATTATTTGCTGTTTAGTTTTTATATTCGGTTATGACATATTATCATACGTTAAAATATATTAAAGTTGTTCTAATATTTAATAACACACAATATTATTGTTAATATGATATAATACAGGATTTGATAGCAATATCGAGCGTTAATTGTGTATATCAGTGAAATACATTAATTGTGATGTTGTGTATTTCATATTTACTCACTAAATCTCATACTCTAAATTATTATTATAACATCATTAGGAAAAGTGGATTCATAATGTCTTTTCATAATTATGTGATATTAAATGTAATATCAATTTGATTATTAATTTTCATCATTTGGTTAAGTAAAAAAGCTTCATAACCAAATTATTAAATTTAATATAGATTTTTCTAACAATGAAGCTTCAACACGAAGAAAACAACAGTAGCTGATAATTTATAACACAATAATCTGTGTAGTATTATAGCTCAAAATTTCCCATTGAAACTATTTAAGTTCAATAAAATTTGCAGGATTAATGAAGGACAAAAATTTAACAGCGAAAATTGAACGTCGAAAGCAGGAACTCACGTTTTTCAAACCGCCAAAATTCCACGACTTTCCATTTGCGATACCTCTATCGCAATTAGAAAATCGACAATCGGCCCCGGGGAAGTTTGCGAATAATATTTGGCTTCGTTTGGAACAGCGTCGCGGACATCGTTAAATTTGCGGGCCGACTAAAATTCGAGGCTCGATACACGTGTGTTTTCGAATGGCTCGCGGGGAAGCCGGAGGACTTCATTTTCCGCTGGTTCGTCCTATTTTCTTGCAAATTCGAGAACACTTTTGAGAAAAGCGCAAGCCTATCTTTTCCCTTCAACACTAAAGGGGTTAAATAACTCTTCGCAACAGCAAATGGCTGCCACAGTTATGAGCGTGTGCCACTTCATATTTGCATGCGAGACGACCGGCGATCGCGGAGATGATCGCGAGAGCAAGGGCGTGTGTACGCAGTAACTTCTAGCCATCAGCGAGCATTACGTTAATTTATCGGGTGCCTGTTTCGCGAGTGCGCGCGCGGTACCCCGAGGAACACGGTGTGGCGTGGCGCGACGTCGGCGTCGGCCGTCGTAATAACAATAAAGTAGAAGCTTATGGGGCCCGGACGGGCTCGTTTTCGCGAAAAGGCACCGAAAAGGCATTATCGATATTTATTCGGCGACCGCCCCCCGTAATATTCAGAACGATTGCCGGCGTTCCGTTCGACGCGACTGGCGAAATTTCCGTACGTATGCGCGCTCGCGCGTGTGTAACCGTGGAATAATAATTAGAGAACTCGTCGGCGCCGGTGGTCGCACTTTAGCATCACTTTTTTCCCTCATCATCCTCCCCTTCCTCCTCCTTTTCTCGTTCTGATCCTCCTACCTTGGTCCCGTTTCCTCTCTCTTTCTCTCTTTCGCGTATGCGCGCGCGTGTGAAACAAGGGGGTCTCTTTGATATGGACGGCAGCCCACTGTTAAAAATTGTTTTCTCGTGAATATAAAGTCGCCACGTGAAAAACAGCTCGAGCGACGCTCGTCGCGCGAGGTGAACGATGTTAATGAGCGATACGACAGGCCCAGGTTTCGAGAAACGACGAAGAATTATCGCGATATTTGCTAACGCGATCGCGGAACAACTGTTTTCTTCCGATGCATGGTTGAAGCACAGGAGGGCACAGTTCTGTTCGCAAATCGATTTATAATATTTTTCTTTTGTATTCTGTGAACGCAAGACTGTTTTACGACAGTTGCAACAACTTATCTTTCTCTTTCTATACATAATTGGATAAAAATATCTACGCAAATCAGACATTCCCTTTACGAATATCGTACGTGAATTAATAATATACGCTGAGCAAATAATTATCTTGCTAGCCTTTCGGCAATGCTGCATCAAGCATAACGAAAACCATTAATCCATTACGATAAATGTTTTGCACGTGTAGTTAGTAGTGCTGAATTTGTGCAATCAAATCTAATTGCAGTAAACGAACTACAGTCATTATCGCCTGTTATAAATAAAGCCTGTTCTCGTTACTAGATGATTTTATCGCACATTGTGTAAACATTGATTATCGATTAATATCGCAAATATTGATAAAATGCTTATAATTAATATCATTTATGCCTTATCAGGGCACTAATCCTGTGAACCGAAAGAGACTCAACTACAATTATTTCGACACCGTATGAACGTGTGATTTACAATAACGATGGTAATCCACGTGTTTGCTTTCATCCGCTGAATTTTCAATCAATTTGGAATTCTTTCTTTCAAAAAGTACTAATGAAAAATCTCAAATGAAAACAACTATAAATCGATACGAACTCACGTTTATTTTTATGTCTCTATTGAACAAACAAGCATGGAAAAACCAATCTTGATTTTTAACAAATGCTCCATTAAAAAATCCTGGTAAATATTTATTACTATCTACAAAGATATTTACAACTTCTAACAATACTGTTAGCCTCTACCAGATGAAAACTCTGCAAAGCGATCCGAATATACAGTATCTGCAATCTCCTTTTTATGTCAGATTTTTCGATATTGTTTCCTTTCCTTGCAGTCGTGGTTTAACCGCTTAGAAGGACGCTATGCTTCTGTCCTTATCTCGAAGAACCAAGAAATTTCAAAATAACCCGATAGTTATCTCGACCTCTCCTTGTTAACGGCTTATGTATTTTTCGTGTAGGCCAAGGGTCACCGATTCAATGTTCCATGGTAATTTCGCGAATGGACCGTCCCGATGGTTCCTCGATTCGGTGCCGAAGTTATAGGTCAGCTTCGCAGCGAGCATATGGCGGCGAGATGAAAGCTACTTCGATGTTTACATAATAGTAGTCCACCGTAATTCTCCCTCTTCCGTCGTTGTCCCACCGCCGGTTTCTTCGACGTTCTCACTCTGCAGCCGCCTCCCTTTTTCCACGTCTTCACTGCGACCGCCCTCTTCGGCTTCTCTCCAGTGTCTCCTCCATCCTCCTTTACTTTCCGTTGATTCTTGTTGCCCTTACAAACTTCTCGCGCGCTTCCATCGTATTTTAACTGTCCGTTAATTTTCTTTTAATTCGTTCAAGTGTTGTCCTTTCATTCGATACCGCCACGTTCGTATCGATTGCTCTCTATTTTCACTTCATCTGGCCTCTTTCGATTTCTCGTCGTTTCATTCTGCTATTCTATTATTTGTCCTTTTATTATTCCTACGTATCTCTCCCTCTCTCTCTCTCTCTCTCTCTCCAAATAAATATATCTATTATCAAGTATCAGTATTAAATATTATTATTCCGACAAAGCGTCACGCCTAAATAACTCGGTCGTTGATCAATTTCGCTAAACGTTATCATAGAGACGGCAATTTATCTCTACGAACGAGTCAAGCTTAATAATCAACTCGCCCACTTATCGCGACGTGTTGCTTCATCGCAGTCGTCATTATCTCGCGCATACACCGAGATTATCCATCCGGCCTTCTCGGACCGTTCGATTTCCGTCCGATCGTCTTTATCCCTCGTCATTTTAATTTCCTCGACCCGTCCTTTTTTCCTCGGGATTCCTTCTCATCGATGCACCGTATCGTGCGGACCTTTCCGCCCTCTCCATCTCGTATATCCCTCGTGCTACCTCTCTCTCTCTCTCGCACTTTTATTTCTCCTCCCTTTCTGTTTCTTTGATTTCACATTTCTCTTATCGTCCTCCTCTTCCCCGTTCACCTCGTCCTTCCCGAGAGTTTCCGTTTCGTTGACCGCGCCGCTCCTCCACCCCCACCTCTCCTCCTTCTTCTACTCTTCCTTTCCAACCCCCACCTTTGGCATGCGCACGCATCACCGATTCAAGCGCGACATACACATCCCCCCGTTCGTTCTGCGCGGAGCTGCGTGGCCAACATCAAACGTGCCGACAGCCACGACGTGCACCTGCCTCCGTCACGCGCGCGAGTAAACGGCTCGTTCCTTCCTCCTCTTATCCATCATGAGTATTCTCATTACCCCCACCGGCAGCCGGGTACCCTCGTTGGCAACGACGTGTCTCGGTAACCCATCACCCCGCGCTCCGCTCCGCACCGCTCGCTCGCTCGCACGGGAATCGTCGTACTAATTTTATACAAAAAGAACCGAGCGCGCGTCTCAACCAGTCCCGACATCTCGTTTCGCTAGGTATCTAACCGTCTTCACACGGTAAGCTTGTCTCAACGAATCGCGGCTAAAGTATATCGCATCACATCTAAACCTAGATAAATCTCGATTTCGTCTTGAAATAAAAACTATAAGATGTCAGCCGTTTTTTTATTTTACGTCGCTCTTGCGACAGGCAAAACGAGCGGATAAGTATCGCTCTGAATATATACTGCTTTCATACACAATCATGGCTCGTGAGTTTTTTAGTTGCTCAAAATCAACAAGCGAGGAATTAATAATGATCCACGTGTCGTTAAAGTCTGTCGTAGTATCGCTCACTTTATCTACTACCATCACCTCCTGCTCCTCCTTTCGTGTCCCCTCTGCCGAATCCTTTAGGGGAGAGACGGTGTCAGTTGTAAAAAAAAATATTTTTTGATTATATCTTCTTTATTATTAATCAGAGAAAAATCAAGTTTACATGACAAGTTACACGTGATATCATTTTTGGCTTTAGTTTTATAACAATCAATATTAATAAAATTCAATGCTTCAAAAGTTATTTGAGCAAAAAGACAGTGAAGAATTACATTTAACACGTGGACATTTATATATAAATATTATTTAATGGCAACACCCACTCAGAAACTTAATAAACGTATATTTAAATATAATAGTAAAGTTCATTTTTGGGTAAGTTTTATGGTATACAAGCTGAAAGAATTTTTCGATAGAGAATGGAAATTCATAACCCATAATCACACAAGTTCACACTGGCAAATGTGTAAGAGACAATGTCCTCTAATTTACATAAATATAGATAAATGACAAATCGGTAAGGCTCTAAAACAATAATAATAATAATAATAATAATGTATATATTACTCTCACAGATTTCGCCACTAAATTGTTTGTCTCAACTGACACCCCGTTACACCACTCTTCGTTACTCCGTAATACGGATCTACACATCCCGCGCGGGATTAATCGAAAATGCGTGAACGGTGAGAAATATTTCAAAACATTGACGCAAGAGCTTATAGTGGTGCTTTGTTACGGTACTGTTGGGCGGCTTGACGGCAAAGCCGCAATTGTCTCCACCGACGGACGACGATAGGAATAGCTACAATGGAAAGCCAATTTAGCTGCTTTCGTACATGTACACAGTGTTCGGTTTTGCACCCGTAACTGTATTAATCGGTTTGATCAATCAAAATGGCGCCAGAACGACTACATAGTGAAACATCAGCCAACTTGTGTAATTATGAACATTGTCCATCGATCCGAACGAAATGCAGGTGGAAATGAAAACTCAAACGAAAATCATGACCCTTCGGGGATCTCCTACGATAAACGATAAATGATCGTTACCGTGTTGACACCTTGGTCTTACAAGCGATACTTAAAGCTGACAACCGCCGCTTACGACAGGATTGTAAAAACATTATTATCATCAATTTTCACGGCGATAATAGTCGCGCTCTGGCCGCGCGAGAATGAATGATAATGGCCGCACATTGTCGAGCTCCTTCGTAAAACGGCGCGCCGACGTCGATTCAATCGACGGTCCTTCGCGAGCCCCGAACTTCGTGTCCCCGTGGCCCTCGTCGATTCGGCCGAACGATATCGCGCGGTACACACACAGAGCCTGCTATCAGTTCCCTCGCGACGGTTCGGTCGCAGGATACCGAGCGGCATCGCCGTCGAGCAACGAGGGAGGAGGATAGGATAAGCGAGAAAAAAAAAGAAATAAACAAGAGGTAAGGCAGCGAGGAAGGGATGAAAGGAGCCGACTGCCCCCCGAGACATTCCCCTCCTATATTCCACCGGAGGCCCTCCCTCTCCCTTTCTTCGACTACTACACCTGGTCGCAACTCCTCGTCATATCCTCAGTCTGCTTAGTATCGAAACTCTACGGGATGATCGCGCGAATTGCGATCTGCCGTCGCGCGGAATCGACGGTTCATAACATCGTTAAGTTCTCCCGTCGTTGAATCGCTCGGCGATCAATGCGCATTTATCTGCGGATGATCCCGCGCAGATGTAATCTTAATGCCGAATTCGAGCGTTTTTCTAAATGTAAATCGGTAAACTCGGCGCTTTGCGCTCTCGATCGTAAATCTCACGGTATCTATTACGAAAGATCCGGCGTGAAAGCCTCAATCAATGCCAGTTAGTACCTATGAAGATGATTAAGAAGACGATAACACATCGAATTTCCGTAACTCACGGCGCACGACTAGTTTTGCGAGTATAACGAATACATTATAACTCACGAGCTGCCGTATTTCCTCGTCGTCTACCACGTGCCATCGCGTGCCACTTGAACTTGCAAATAAACACGTTTATATGGTCATTTTTCCAATTAAAATTAACATTTTATTATACCAAATCATAAATTTCATCAGAACGGATGGATTTCCTAGCGTCCTTCGGAACGTGTTCGCACTGAAATCTCTCTGACGAAAAACAAGAATTCGTTCATGGTCGAAAACGTCGTTGCAGTCGTTGCGCAAATGATTACATTGTGATGTACAATACGTGCTGTTTATAATGCAATCATTTGTCCTCATATTGAGCTGAGTGGTTTGACAAAACCTACATTATCCTATTTTTGTACAGTGCGACCGCGATGTTTAATGGTCTTTCATGGAAACACGCGATTACGGGACTATCGTTCAGTGGCATACCTCGTGTCATAACTCGCTTTGCCTATTATCCCGACAAAGTGGGCATTGTTTACTTTGTAATTGCATCGCGTACGTGTCATTAACGGAAGAATAGAACTCGACTATCAGTCGCTTTTTGAAAGCGCGCCTGTGCATTTAACGCGCGGCGTTTCTTATTTCCTCTTCGATATAATGTATCGATTAAATCTCATTATGCAAGCCTGTCGCGCTATCCAACTATTTTTTTCGTTTTCGCGCTGACACACGTCGGTTTATGGTCAATTTATGATCAATTTTGCCGGATTAAAAATATGAATACGAGGTTCGCGTATTCGTCGTCGTATTAAAATCTATGATTTTATAAAGTCATTTTAATGAAAAACTACGAAATATCTAACTGTAAATATATTAGCGGATTCGTACGAAGCTGTCACTTGTGAATGCAAAACAGGATCGTGAGTAGACGCTCGTCGAGGAACATCCTCGGCACTTTCTCGAGCACAGAATCGTCGAGCCATTTCGACTCCGAATCGGCCTAAATTGGTATCGACCGGTTCGGCGATGACTTACAGAAAGAATGCCCGGTACCCGCCGGCTCTTGATCTTTCGCTTATCGTTAATTCGATACGATAATATTACGGCGACACGTTCCTCGCTAATAACGTCGCGTCGATCGCCTTGATCGTCGCCTTTATTGGAATCGGCGAATTCGCTCGGCGATACGCGAGAGCGAGGCACGTTCGCGCGCTCGACATTCGCGGTGTGTTGCGCGCGAGCCTCTTACGCAAATTTACTTATCGATCATTACGCTTACACATATTCATTTATTTATTTATGCACGGCACGCAAATGCGGACCGCTGCGCCCGGGCGGAAGCCAAATTTGGGTAAAACTGAAATTCAGATTCGGCCAGACCGGAGATTCCATGTTAAGCCGTGGTCGAAATTCCACTTAAATTCTAATGTAAGTGGGAAACAGTACGGCGCCAGGTGCCGAAACGCGAGGATACACCGGAGGGGAAGGAGAACGAGGAATCATTTGTCTGACCCGTTTAGGACTGTGCGCCCTCGAGCGTTCTGCGGACGGAGTCCTGCAAAATTGAATACTATAAATTTGAAAGAAAGCAAGAGAGAAAGAGGGCCAGAAAATCAAGCAAAACAGTCAACTGATGTAGCTTGAAGGGTCCACGTAACAAGCCCGTTTCTAAGACGCTTCCTGAGAAAGGGATTTAATAGATCTACCTACATTGTGACAGGCGAGAGATTAATTAAGGTATGGCGATGAAAAAAAATTCACGAAGCGAAGAAAATATGTGGTGAAACCGACGTGTAATCATCTGAAAGCTTGTACAATCGCATCTTTCAAGTTGGAAGGAACGGAGAAAGGAGAAGGAAAGGCGAGTGGATAGTCTCTCATAATTATTCTCTTATAATTTGCTGCCATCAACGTGCGCGTGCTCTTACGAGGTATTAATATCTTTTTAATAAGGTTCCTTCTCAGAGAAAGAGAGAGGGAGAGAGAGCCGTTGCTGTGAGGCAATCGCGTTTATGAACCAGCGCCGGCTAGACCTTCGACCATTGAAGCTATATGATGGGCTTCTCCTCCTCCTGTCGCAACTTTTCATTTCCAGTTTACTTGAAAATTCGTCATGTAACTCTAACTCCTTCCTTTGAACCGCTATTTTCTCTCGCTCGATCTCGCGCAATTATTGTTCCTATCTTCTAGCGCGTCTCTCTGTTGTTACTCGTAGGAAAGGAAGCCATTTCTCTTCCATAATATCATTTTTCTAATTAACGCCCACTATTTTAACATGTATTCATCCTTTTTCCTTTGTTGTTACGTGCACTATACCGCTCTTCATTCTTTTAATTTAATTTCAGCTGAACACAGCTGATTGTTCTACATATTTCGCGTAAAACAAATTATTATTTTATCGTGTTTACCTTTATTACCGCAAAGCCATTGTACTCCTTCCGCTTAACACACACGCATAAAAGATTATTGCCGGAATATAATAAATTTCTACTGTATTCTAGTCCACTTCCTCTCTCTCTCTCTTTCCATCTCTCTCCCTCTCTCTATCTCTCGCCGGATAGCCACGGACCTGCGGTGCACGCGGAGGTTCCGTGAATCGGCCGTAACGTTAAGGGCACGTACGTCGGTACGGCGAGCGGATATCAAAGAGAGTATCGTGCAGCCTTCCCGCCGGCAGCAGGCGGCTTCTAGCTGCTAATGATCGCGGTGTACCGTAACGTGCTACACGATTCCGACGATAAACTACAACGCACCCGACAGCACCCGCGGCACCGCAAACCCGTTTTTCGAGCGTGGACTTTTTCACGCTCCTCCTCCTCCTGCTTCGCCACCACCTCCTCCGTCTGTCTCTCTCCTCTTCTTCTTCTTCTTCTCCATCTCTGCTATCGTTCGCTCGTAAGTACCTAACAATAAGTACACTACCCGGCGAGCACCCCGTCGCGATAGGCTACCTGCTATTATAGCGGAAGTAAATAGAAAAATGTTACTTCTGGGCCACATCGATTGGGAGATTAAAAGTCACCTAAAAACGCCGTAAAAACCATCAAAAACGAAGTGTTAGGAGTGTTTTTGAGATGTTTTTAGGATTTCAAACTTCGTTTTTTCTTCAGTGATTTTTAATCTCCCGATCGATATGGTCCAGAAATAACATTTTACTATCTGTTAGCGGACATATACGTTATACCTTATCTCGTTACACATGTCATTAACATGGCGGCGCTCGGTCAAGGTATACACGAGTCCTTTTTGCGCGAACGTTAACGACGTAGTGATAACTGAGCGTTGAATGGAGCACGCCTCGCACGGAACGCTCATAATATTCTATATTATCGCTGAGCTGCTCATAATTTCGAATCGTCGAGTTAAAATCGGGGACGCTCACGGCGCGATACGGTACACGGAAACGAACGAGCTCCGAGATCCTCCGAACCCTTACGTCGCGATTGTCGTTCTTCCGCTTCTTAAAAAAAAAAAAAAAAAAAAAAAAAACCAAAAACAAAAANATTGGTCAGTCGCTTTTTTTTTACAGAAAGAAAACAACGCAAACGGGAAATACGGTCCGTTGTGATTAAACAACGCGACGAAATGAGCCTCTGAGGTCAAGCATCGCCGGTCTCGTGATCCGCGACTGTAGGGATATCCCTTTGTAGGGGCCCTACCGCTTTCTAACAACGCGGCTTGTAAATTGCCCTCCTGCTCATCGCTAAATAACCGACGATCGAGGGAGCCTCCTCATTACTACTCGTAAGATCCTCTGCGCGCAATTTGCATTAGCTCCGCGAACGAGCCGCGACCTCGGCCAAGGTCGCCGCTTCCACCCATCCTTAAGATTAATGCAAGACCGTTTACAGTGGCGAAAAGTCAGTGTCGACAGTGACAAGGGCGCGCTATTATGCGAGTGTCACGGTCCCGAATTGGGTGTTGCCGTTCGATCTTTGACCGGAATCCGTCCACCATCGATTGCGGCACGGCAAAGAAGAATCGCAGGTACTGTTCATACGAAAAGCGCACCTGTTTTCGTAGCCCGGTGCCGTGCCTTTGTCGGCGACCTCGTATCCTCCGTGCTTTGATCTTTCGTCGACGACGCCCGGGACAAACAACGGCCGCGCGCGATGACAGAGTTATGGTGCGCCGCCGCGGCTATTTGCGGCCGCCTGTAGCACTCCGCTCGAAAAGCGGTTGCGCCGCCGAGTTGGCGCGCGCACGGCGAATTGCGCGCGAATTAGACTGCTAATTGCCGGGACGCGTCGGAAATTAATTGTGGCGAGATAGAATCGTAATTGAAGAGCCGGATGCGCGCACCGAGCGAAACGAGAGGCCGCCTTGAGGGATCCGAAAACGATCCTTTGACGGATTCGAGGGAGAAGTTCTACCGAGGCAGTCACCACCTTGCACGACTCTCCGTCTAGCTCTATTACTTACGCTATTTTTAAGTTGACAAATGTAATATTCATTGTTCAGCTCTCGGTACACAGCTCTCGCTACATTTTCATCTAACCTAACCTAAAGAATTCTGCGTATATGTTTGTTTTTCACAATAACTACAACATATCATCACGGCCAATAAAGTCGCAACAACAACATCATTAATTTCTTCTCGACCGAAATAAAATATTTTTGGAAAAAGAAAAACTCCATGTTTCGCGTTTATTAAAACCGTAGAAATCAAATGCGTCATTCCTCTCGTGTTCCTCCTGGATGTTGTGAATTGTGACATTTGTATCGCCGAGTGGAATTGCAAATTCAAGCTTCAATTAGCGAGAGGAAGTGGATGAAAAAATCGGCGAATATGCATGGGCTACATTCAATAGCCGGCCCACCATTTGTTAATTGAATGTCAGTGTTCGATGCACGATAAAATAAACCATAAAAACGTTTAAATCGCAATTACATGAAAAAGTCGCTCCGATAGCGCATCGCGTGTTCGACGACGTGAAATTCCTCATCAATGCGTAATGTCGCGCGCAAATTTATGCGAATTCTGTGTGTAGAACGCGACGTCAACAATATCGCTGGTGACTTCTGGCCGCGCGATGAATGAGTAACAAATTAATTCAAGACACCGTGTAAATTGTACACACGCAAAATGGGATATAACAATACCCCGCCGGACTTATCACCGGCCGCAATCATTTCGATTACAATTGCCGGTCTTCAATGAAAAATCAAATATTGAAACGTAATTATGTTTCATTAACATATTCGGAAACAATAAACCGCATCGTGCAAACGCAGCCGCGGCGCGTTTATCGAACTTCCTTAGGCGCAACCACGAAAAAGCTGGCATCGTGCCCGCTACGTGCCCGGCATTATGCGTTCTCGTGGAAAAGGAGCAATGGGGACGGATTTAACAGTCTCCTTAATAAGACACGATTAACAAGATGCTTTTAGAAAATACTGTCGCGCTTCACCCAATTATAGCAATTATTGATAGGAAATCATAGTTTCGGCACGAAACATACCCTTTAACCGCAAAAATAGTCAGGAGAATCATTTTTCTAGTAAATGTTACTATAATAATGCGATAATAATCTTACATGCATGTTGCTACTATAAAATATATTTGGCGCCGCAACTGGCTATACAATTTTCTATAAGTGCAAGCATATTTTTTTCCTGAAGACAAACGAAACCAACAATATTAAACCATTACTGTCTTTTTTTTTTTCGTAAATCATTTGAATTAATCAATGCACGAAGCTGAAACGTAGTCTGAAAAGGGCATTTGATCGATAGTGCAACATCCGTGATCATCGTGCGACCTCGCAGTCAAAACAACCCTCCGCATGGCGGTGAGAACCATGCTGCTCCACCACCCTTAGACTCTTCGCCTATCTCTCTCTCCCCCCACCCACCCGCTCTTCTCTCCGACTCTCTCTTTCTCATTCTCCCCTACCCCTCTCGCCGGTATGCTCTTGCTGCTTACTTCGCGCGGTTTGAGCTGGCCCGATTGTCAGTCGGTCCCCGACTCCGATGGTGCAAGGAGTATTCAACAGCCAGTGGCAGAAAGGTCCATAGGAGCGATCCCCTCGCATTAGTAGTCCAAGTAGTAGCCCAAGCGAAAGTCCGCGCCGAATAACCGCGATCACTCCGTAGGCCTCCGTCCGACCGATTTCATCCCCGACGAAATTAAATTCTCTCCGCTCGTCGTTACGATTTACGCGAAGGACGTCGTCCGAGATCATCCTCGTGACGTTCGATTTCGCGAAGACCCGCGAATTCGCGAAGTGACGCTTCGAAGCGAGCGCGACGGGACGCCGCGGAAGAAGAGAAGGAAGAAGTAGGATCGGGCGAGAAGAAGAGGAGGTGTCAGTCGCTGTTAGTTCGTCGATCGTGCCCGGCACGTGCGCGTACCCGGCCCCTCGTGCCTCGAAAGAAGAAGGGTGCTGCATCGGCGGAAGGAGCGAAGAAGGAGAGAAGAAAAGGAAGCGGCCGAAGCAGAAAGTGACGGCAGTGCGCTCCGAACCGTCAAGCGGGACGCTGAGGGAGAGTAAGCGGAGTTGCTTCTCAGGTGCGCTCAGGTGCGTGCCGCACCACGTGACTCTCTCAAACGCGAGGCATCCTCACTCGACGTTGGCCGGGCTCGTCGTACTCCACGCCGAAGGCCGACGCGCGAATATACGATTCTGACCGGCGCGATTACGACAGCGCGAATGGATCAACGGAGGAGGAGGAGGAACGCGGTGCTTCTGTGACTCGCCGACGAGGATGCTCCGCGTGAGAGTACACCCGCGCCGGTGCACGCGCGTAGTTTAAAGGTGCTCGACATGAACGGTGGTTGCGCGGTGTGAGTTGAGAGATACGAAGATTCGCCGCTGGAACAGCGACTGCGCTATTGACATTCGACGCGAGGCTTCAAGATGCGGACGGGGTTGCAGGTGAGTCAAAGTCGACCTCGCGCATGCGATGTTTCTCGCGATTGCTGCCTGATTTCTTTTGGGTGATTCTGACTAAATAAATGTTACGAAGCGGCTCCGATTAAAGATGGAATTATTATAAGATTCGGAAAATTTCGGGAATGTGCCAGCTTTTCGCCCGACTTCATAAATCGATACTTGATTAGTTAAGCCTGTTTCTTTTCGCGAATCTTACGATCGCTTGGTACTTTGTCATTTCTAAACTCCTTTATTCACGTGTTCGTTTAATGTACGGCGTACCCCCCGATTTTCCTAGTTTAATGAATATATTCTCGATTTAAATACATTTTTTTAACTTGGGCGGATATTGTATGACATAAAATTTCTCATACCTATCTACCGGTAAAACTAGTGATTCTTACGCATTCGGACACTTTGAGGAAGAGACGTTATTTATCAACGCGGAAATAATTATACGACAGCTGCGTCTAAAATTGCGAAGCAATTAGCAATTAGAGAAAACCCGAAATTTTAAATAGCTACGTACCGGAGAATGAAAAACGACTCTGCACTCTGTGTGACGCAACTTCACTCGTAAAAATAGCCACAATGAAGGAGGATATAAATAAAAACATAAATAAAAATAGATCGCCTCGTAATGCGAGGAACGCGCCCGTCCAGGGAGTAATAAATAATCCGAAATACATCAGAAGAGCCCGTACACGCGTGGTGCGTATAAAGAGAAGATGCGCTAATGCATCGTCAACAGGGGCGAATGTCCTTTGCGTTAATTCCTCCACGACATAAACACGCACGCACACGCAAGGCGTCGTGCACACGGACGCGTCGTAAGACGAGTAGCGCCGAGGCAACCCAATCCTCTTTTAACGCTCTTTGATCATCTGGAGGTTCTGCTTTCACGGCCCCCGTCGCGCGTTTCTCACCCCCCGCCGTCCCTCTGCGGTCCCCTCCCCCCCTCTCTTTCTCTGACACCGTCGCCGGCGAGCAAGCCCCTAGCGTATACTCGCGGCCTTTAGCCTTTAACTTTTAAGTACGATTTAACGAAAGCCTTTGAAACCCCCGCATGCCACAAAACTCCGGAACCGACCGCCGGTTCCCCAGGGTTATTTGACCTCCGCAGCCCCCCGGGTACTCGGAACCCTGCTCTACCTCCACACTTTCGCGCGCTTTTACCCTTGCGAACGATTTGCCGTTGCGCTCACGCTTTGATATTTTCCGATTTCCCTTGGCGCACGACGGGAACGCTGCGTGAAAAACTGCCGCGAGCGCGCGACCACTTTGTGCGCCATGTCAACGCGCGAAATATGATAGAATCCGGTGTATGTGACGATCCTTACGTCCCGGCGGTCGAACTTGCCCGTCGATTTCGTCGCGATGGACAAACGCGGGTTAGATAAGCGGCAGTTTGACGCGCGATTAGGGTTGCGTAACACGGTCATACGATTTTGCACCGCGACGGTCATGCGAGAGTTACCGGGGCGTACATTCGTATCGGGCAAACGGAATGCGAGATCAGAGACGACTCCGTCGCTCGACGCTAAACGTGCGACGCGATTTTGACGAAAAATGAAATGAAACTTAGTCTGCCGTCGCCGCGTGATCGTGATGGTGCCCGTGGTATTAATACGACGCAAGCGACGTCGTTAAGTATGGTCGTTGATTGAATCTCGTTGGTTTCGAGCTGCTCCGAACCCGCAAGCTCGACGTTACCGGGGCGACTTCCTGGACGGCCGACTACGATGCGCTTGATTTGGCGCGTACAATTCGTGCGACGATGCACGCGATCGCGCTGCACGCGATAAATCACCGCGGTAACTAGCCGCGCCGGATAAACCGCGAGCTCGCGCGCGAATCACACGCGATCCTCCCCTGCAGATTTATCGGCCTCCCCTGTCGCCGACAGCCGTGCGGTATGCGCTCCCTCTGTTAAGGGGATGCGATTGTTCGAGATTTCGGGGAAAAAGAGAGAAAAAAAAGGGAGGTCATTTTCTCGCGCAACGCGCTACGGCGAGTCTCTCGTGCGAGATTTTAATATCTCGGACGGTTTCCACAACCGCCGTAATTCCGAAATGCGCGTTCGGTCGTGGATCGACTTATATAAACTCCAGATTTTTAACCGTGTTTTATACGTGCATAACAACGTTTTTCCAAACTGCGACCACTGTGACCTGGATACAGAGATTCGGACAGAACCGCGATATGGAGAGGGTGCACAAAAACATTTTACCCTGTCGTGTGAACCATCGGTGAAGAAGCAGTTGTTATGAATAAAAAATGGAACTATTCTTTTTCTCAATTATGAGAGCGTGCTTTTTAGTTAGTAAATAGTTTCACGCATTTATGAATGTTTTGAAGAACATGATTGCCTTCGTTTGTTTTTCCTGTCCACATTATACGCCGAATATTTTATTCGTTGTATATATTTTTTTAATTACTATCTCGGTAAAAGTTGATTTTCTGTTTTCAAATATAAATTAGGTTAACTGTACAATATTTAATGTGCATTTGACGCGTTTGTGAAATATTCGGGATATTTCCAATTGACCTATTTTGCGGTAATTAAATAACACGCAGTTTCTACCACTCGTCCATTCTCTCTTTTTTACTCTTTTTAACGTACAGAATATCCGAGAATGTTTATGACGATGGCGTTATATTTTTGTAGCGCAAATTTAATAGCACGAGAATTATTTTTGTTCAGCGACCCTTAAATTTCCAAAACGAAATATCTCGAAAATTAAATCTCAAGTTACCGTCAATGTAAGATTAATTCGAAATTAATCGAGGAATAAAATTTTATTATGCATTTGTTCTTTTAACCCTTTGCACTCCAGCCTAGTAATGCATAGAGGCTATTAGTTCCAAGTACATACCTATGATGTAGAAGAAAAATAGAGTCGTTTCAATAAAACAAAATTTTTATTTCTTAGCTATTTTATAACAAAACATATTCTAACTTATATTATAAAAGAAAAACATAAATTTTAGGACTTAAAATTTCTTAAAGTGCCGAGGCAGCAAAACAACCATGTCGCCGCTACGGCGACAGCGGAGTGCAAAGGGTTAAAGATCAATCGTCAGCGTTCAGTCAACTCGTAATCAGATTTCAGTTTCAAGAGCTTAAAACACAGCGGAAATGATTAAGGGATAAGTGTTTAGAATACCTTTCATATTTATACGTTATTGTCATGCATCGCTACCGTGCAGAACATTCGCGTGTGTATGAACGCAATCAAATACGTAGCTTTAACCGCTCCAGTAATTCCAGTTAAAGGCAGAGTAAACGAATGTATCATAAAATAGGGTTATTTTCCGGTCGCAATATGTTTTCATAACAACATCGCTCGCAAACGTCAACATAAATCTGGCGTGCTGTTATTAAATCAACAAGCTTTAGCCATCAATCAACTTTTATCATTAACAAATTGTGTGTTACATTTGCGTGAAATAACCATTTATTACGCGAAACAATACTGCAGTCAACAATATCGATGTCGAACCATTTGGTCGTACGATATACGTATATCTTTTTTCAGGTATAGAAAGCTGTAACAATATTATATACCCGCTGGACTATTATCTTTCTTCCCTTTGGCGAAAGTGAAATACAAAATACGCGGGACATGATTATTTCGCTTTATACTTCGATAATAAATTATCAGCTGTATCTCGTGACAATTTATTCGCGGCCCGTGACGGACAGCCGTTCCATATTGACGTCGAGTTCGCGACGAAAAGTAATAAACGCGATTCCGAAACGGAGACGACGTCCTCCCCTCCGTCGTGCCGGTCGTAAAATGAAGGGCGTTTAAATGCGCGTGGTGGTCTTTTCTATGCCACCTGCTGCAAGGTTTTACCGCGATATTCGCATGCGCGGACCGCTTTGGCACCGCTCCGCGGCCCGCTCCCGTTAATGAGCGTATATTGATTTCGAGCGCCGCATCACCGGACATCAAAGAGTAGATGAGCAACAAGTATCCCGCCGTGAGAGAACCGAAAGCCTGAGATTACAATTTAAGCCTGTTTACGTCGGGATTCCGTCTCTGTGATCTCGCGCGCCACGCATAGTCCGCGTCGATACGGAATCCCGTCTCCTCCGGCGTTTCTCCGCCGCGCCCGCACGCTTCTTCCCGTTTTAGCCCTTTGCTCTCAGCTGCCTTTTGCGCGTCAGCGACTCGGGATTATTTTCCCAATGTACTCCCGTAACTTCCACAATACTACCGCGGAATATAAACGGCTGCGTCTCCCTAGTGAGTCGCGTGTTTTGGGAAAACAATTCAGTAATAATAAAACACAAAAGCGTATCTCTCTCTCTCGCGTAATTAGAACAGAGTTTCACCGCTTCGTTGTATCCTTAACGCGAGCGCAAGAAAGAAATATATTCATGGGACATATTCATGCTAATACACACTTTAACGGCATGAATACGAAAGCGGTAGGAAACACGGCGGAGGAAGGAAGAAAGCGGCGAGATGACGTTGACGGTCTGTCCCTAATAGTCCGCTTATAAGCGAAGGCAGAAGAGGGGCCCGTTGCGGATCTCGCGATGAGAGACGGTCGGTATCAATGACCGTAATAATAAGCAGCGGATTGTCGGAGGACTGCCGTCCGTATCATTTACCTAAACGCTTCCAGCGCGGGAAGGATTTTAACGTGCCGGCGATAAAATCTCATTGTCGACGAAAACGACCGGCCGAGATCGTCGCGATTCGCCGCGAAACTTTTACAACGTTTGCCAGTCTCGGGATTTTCGGCTGAGAGCGATAAGAATAGGGAAGGGAGGGGAACGAGCTTCTTAGGCGAAGCTGCTGGCAGAAACAATGCTCCGTGTTAGAGAGTAATGCCGGCCCGGGCTCGTTCTACGTGCCTTTCTGCGCGGAAACGGAGCCGGACGGATAGTGGAGCATTGTGCCAGCAGAAAGCAGCAATTAGTAGTAGACGGCCGTTGTTACCTTCCTCCTTGTGCAGGGGGAGGGAGGGGAAGGGATATTCACAGTTTGTAGTACTTAAGAGAATCCGGAACGCGAAACGACCAACACGAAGGCGTCGCCCGCTGCGGCGGAATTGATAACTGCTTTCCGTAGCGTTACAAGACATTGATTAATTACGCAGGGGAATGGTCACGGTTGCGCCTCACCTCGTCACTCGGTTTTTCCATTCAGCGGATAATCATTATGGATTGTCTCGCGGCGACAGCGGCAACGAAAATTCACTTTTGGAACATTCTTAATTAAAAGATGCAGAATTATGTGAAATTTTATTGATGAAAATGAGACGTAGCATGGTTACGCATAAAACCATGCTTGGGATATCGAAGTGTACGATTTGACTCGTAAATGGACGCGTCAAACTGACCCACAGACGCATAAACGAATGAATGTTTCTCTGTTTTGTTTTTGTTTGCGATATCGACGCTTTTATAATTTACAATATAATTAAACATTTAAATTATATACGTAGATATAAAACAAAAAGAAAATCTATTATAACCATAAAATTGCTAATTTTTTAATATTAAACTTAAAAACAACTTTAAATATATAAATATATACATAGAATGTTAATAAATCCGCGCCAACGATTTATATAGCGCGCTATTCCTTATTAACTAAAATTAAAATTAATTAAGAATCAAATCGAAAAATTCTGAATTATTTTCTTCTCTAGTTCTTAGTAATAAAATATTAGATAAAATTCAGTCAACCACGCAATATTTATCTATGAACAACACGATAATATTGTTTGCGAAAAAATTGTCCATTTAAAATTCCCTGATTTTCAATAAAATTCTTTGAGAATTCCCTGGTTTTTTCAGACGTAAATAAATGTCTAAGAATTTCAGGTTTTCCAAGTTTTTCCAGGTAGTAGACATCCTGTTCTTCTTTAAAAAAAGTCACGTGCCCACTTACGTGTTAAAATATGCAATTTGTCGCATCGGCAATTGGGAAAATTTTGTACGAAAATGCGACATTCAAACAGTACGAACGATGCGATTGTCCGTATCTGTGCAAGGGACGACACTGATATCCGTGGAAGATTCACGGTTAGTATTAGTGCAGCATCGAATTAACACTTCGGACGCTTAATTCTGACACGCGACGTTGAGGGCACAAATAGCAGTGGCGTCGTGGGAATAACAATTACACGGTAAACATGACTTTGTTGAACTAGGTGGACAGTCGTTTATACATATAAGAGAACCAAGACACGGCACTCACGGAGAGAACAGCGCTACGGGCTTTACAAGCGACATGGGAAATGCGGAATATATTAACGTTACCGTGGTCGGCTGTTGACATCGTGAAGAAGGGCGGGAGGGAAGGAGGGAGGGAGAGAGAGAGAGAGAAAGAGAAGGAGAGAAAGAGAGATTCCACATATAAATCATTATTAATGATATTTCAGTGGCGCTCGTGAGATATACGTCCCATATGAAATGAGATCTCGAATGAACCGGTGAATCGCTGTCATAACACAGCGTGGCAATTAGCAGCCGGCAATTACCGCGGACGGAGATGTGTACTCAAGTAGGCGACTGTACGCGCGTCTACTTAAGAACATCTACATTAGAGGAGATGAATAACGATGGCGGTGTAGACGTGGACGAGGATAATTGCGACTTGGATTACGAAGCGGCGGGCAATTTAATCTCGAAGAACCATGGAGGCAAAAGTATATTTACATCGCGAACAATCTACCCGTTCTGGTCCCTCGGTCTCCCCCGCGTGACTGGAAACTCGGCAAGATACCTCAGCTTAAATAGTGGCTGAAACTATTACGACGATTTTCAGACGAACGAACGGAAACCACCGGATTTGCGCCGGTCATTAGCGGATAATCTCAGATCGGTGGTCTAATACACGGTCATGCGAATCCGCATCGTTGATTCTTGGTTAATCGCGCGACTGAATGTTTACACATTCCAAATCGCGCTTGGACGCACCCCCGTGAGTTGTTCGAGAATTAAGATAATTTTGTGATCGCGGACGCTACGTAACCGGAGGACAAACAAAGGAGCTTACTGTTGACTAATAAAGGATTCCGTAGTTTCATCGAATAATAATGACCGTCTCAATGAGAAAATCCATGGCATCTTATCCGCAACGTTGTGATGAGTGGGTTCGCGTCGCTCTCTCTCTCTCTCTCTTTCTCTGAAGGCAAGGAAATGAGATTGATGAGAGAGAAAGAGAGAGAGAGAGAGAGAGATCGAGGTGAACTTCGTACTTCTCGACAAAGTTTAACGTTAACGACTGGATGTCGCTCTTTTAGACAAGAGATCGTCCAGTCCGCGTTATTTAAAAAGATCCGAAGTAACGATCGTTACTTTTGACGGCGAACAGCCTGACGAGAACTGGACCCGGACACTGATGCGAAAGCGAGACTGACGAAGACGACGACGAGGACGACGGCCACGACGACGGCAGCGACAACAACGACGACGACGAGGATGGCGACGATGCTTCTGCCGTGAGGCGGTGAGCAATTAGCGACACAGCGCGGCAAGATCAGAGGCCGAGGGCGGGGTGGGGAGCGGCGGCCTAATTACACACGGTACCGACCGACTTCAAAGGAGCCGACAGTTCCTCTCCTCCGAGCCATCCCCTCCGAATGGCCGGCCCGAGAACAACGCTCCTCTTCCTCGTATACCCCAGAGCCCAGGCGGCCGTCGTCGACGCAGACCTGACTGTGCCTTCGATACTCTTCCTTCTCTCGTCCTCCCTGTCTTCCCGCCCTTTCCCTTCTGCGTCCTTTTCCTCGTGCTTCTACCTCTCTAGATCTACGAGAATACTTCCCCTCGTTCTTCCTCACTCACTCTCTCTTTCTCTCATGGACGATCACGCGGAGTCATTCACGGTGGCGGAACTCGCTTCGATCGCGAGTATCATCGTTACATTATCAGATCTCACCTGGCGAGCGTGCCGACGATCGCGCGCGGCCGCTCGCGACTGATATCGGATTTTATCGTTTGCGCCTAGTCGCGAGAAGCGCGTCGTTCCCCGGCGATTAACGCCGAGCGACGCCGACGTATCCCGTTTCGTGTGTGTATACCTACGATACGCTACGGACTACCTCTGTTGCTACTGTATATTTGCCTTCCCGGAGATACCATTTTTTCAACTGTTGGAATTTGGTACAGCCGTTGCGTGATAAAGAGCTAATCGAACGCACGTGAATTGTATTTTTACAATTTAGCGTGCACTCATGGTAAACATTTTAATATTTACAGTTGCCGAGGAACACGTAGAGTGCGACGTTTTCTTTGGCCGAGCTCTTGATAAAGCGCT
The DNA here is from genome assembly GCF_001313825.1 of Dinoponera quadriceps. NCBI lineage: Eukaryota > Metazoa > Arthropoda > Insecta > Hymenoptera > Formicidae > Dinoponera > Dinoponera quadriceps. Next base: position 1,011,825 of record NW_014556168.1, read on the forward strand.
GAGTTTTATCATCCGCATCGCCCGGCGGAAGGTTTTACGCGCGCGCGCCTCCTTTTTTTTTTATCACGCGCTTTGGTAGATACATCGCGGCAAAAATGCAAGAGAGAGAGAAAGAGAGAAGAGACACTTATCTTCTTCTGAAATACGTCCTTTCCAGAACCTTCTAAAAGTTGCAAACAGCAGATGGTCCCATACACGTTACGTTCGCGCGCGCCGAACGAACCATGCATCAAATTTCGCGATCCATGTGATACGCGTGTATACGCCGGGAGGCTTTATTAACAAGCGCGAAATTGTATTGACACTCGTCGGCCGGCAGAAATTGGAAACAGTTTTTCCCTGTTACGTATTCCGCTACCGGCGGGTGTGATTCGAAGGGGAAAGAAACAACTATCAGAGCGTAATCCCCGGCGAGGGTATGCTCGACGGCACCGTCCAAAAAGGAGATCTGAATCTACCACACATCCCCGAAAAACGTGCGGTCGGCTTTCCTGACGCCAGGGGAAAGCGAGACGGTCGTCGGCATCGCGGCCGAACGATCAAAGGGGGAGACGAGTCGGCGCGGTCGGCGTGCGTCTCGGGGGCCCGCGAGCGTGGACACACGAGTAGGCACGCGTCGCGCCGAGAAATCGACGGGGACCGGTAAACCCGGCGGATATCGAGGCCGACGTGCGGCTCGGACGCCGATCTTCCACGAGGTCGTAACGCCCGACGGGCTTAGCCTTAGCGGCTCCTCTACCCGAGTCGCGGCCGCAAGTCATCAGTCAAGTCTTTGAGGCCGGCTTCAAGCTTCTCCTCTCTCCCTCCCGCCCCCCCCCCTTCTCTCTCTCGCTCGCTTTCGCGTTCTCCGTCTTTCTCGGGCCCGCAGAAAAAGGCCTTTTGCCGATCTGGCTTGGCGGTGAGATCAAACGTTTCACGGTCCACCGTACAACCGACTGCGCGCGGGTGCGCCGCTTCAGGCCGATATACATAGATATATACGATGGAGGAACACGAGAAAGGGTGAAGAGGGGGCGAGAAGAAGGCGGCAGGGAAGAAGGAAGGAGAGAACGGGTTATGGGGAGGAACGAGAGACGCGCACGCGGAGAGAAAGGGCGTGCGCGCGCGCGAGGGGGATTCGTTCGGGGGAAGAGGAGGAGAAGGAAGAAGAGAGAGGATCTCTTCAGCGAAGGAAAGGGAAAGGGCCCCGGGAAGACACCTAAACAAATACGCGTGCCCCCGCTAACCGATCGCAAATTTGTTGAGGTCCGACCTCGGGAGAGGCCTCGCGGCCGTCGCCGGACGATCGGCTGTCTCATTGGTCGATCGGAAACGCGACCGATTGTTCCGTGATTTCGGGAAGATATTTACGACCGCGCGCCGCGTGTTGGCGGACAGAGGCTGGTCACGCATCGTGATGATAAAACTGATGTTTTTTTTCTGGGTTTGCAAGCGGATCGATCTGCGGATTAATGCTCCGGCATAGGCCGATTACGCGCGTTCGATGCGCAATACACGAACGCGAAAATTGCCCAGGTCGGAAATATCGCGATCAATACACCGGGGACGTTCCGCTAATTTATTTATTTCGCCGCTTGTCGATGCGCTCGCGGGTGAAATCGACGCAGTCGCGTTTTTTTTATTCAATAGTTTCGAAACATTTATTGCCAGGTGGATCGTCATAAAAACGCTTCACGTGTTTCAACCGTATTCGCAGTAGAAATTTACCGGTGCGGAAATATAATTCTTAGCTCTTAGTTAAACGCGCTTTTCATAGCACACTCGAGTGAAACATGAAATATAAAACGGTTACGCCACGAGCTAAGGATTTAACGTGTCGGGAAACACGCTGATTCTCTTTATTTCAATAATCTCGGACCGTTTTGACACGCGTCGCGAGATATCGGGACTGGAGAGAAGACAAACGCGCCTTGAGACGAAATGAAATCGGCAGGAGCGATACACGAGGATGCGCAAATTGAATTTACGATACTTTCTAAAATGCAATCAGTAAGAAGCAAGAAATAATTGTCACGGTTATAAGTATAGCACTGCGAATCAGTAAAGTTTCGCTACAAAAGTGTCTGTTAATAGCAATAATGGTTTCCATCAGAAATCTAACTGCAGAAACAGTGAGAAAACGATATTATTTGTTACTTCGTTTTTTTTTTAATCTTAATTATAATCTTAAGATATTGGCAATGATTTTGCTTGAAATATTCTTAATTATGTTTAATTGATCTAACTTGTATTGTATTTGAAAAACACGCTTATCTTAAATGAAACTTGAACTAGAAATCTCTTGTTCTTAAGTCTGCTATCGAACTACACCAAATACGATACATGATTGAATGCATATGTATGTATCGATTGCATGATATGTACATATATTTCTACTACAGGTCGCGTAACATCGGTTTGCAGTGTCTTTTACTAGCCAAAATCAGTGAGTTATTAGACGAAAGAGCTAAGTGGAAATGTTTTCGCTAAGAATTAGGGAATACTCATTGATTGTCGGCAGAGAATACGGTTTCACTGATTCAATTAATGACATTTTCATTGATTCAACTTGAAAGAATATCAACCGAGCGGGCTTTGCGTTGCAAACTTATGCGTCGGGCGTACCCCCCGGCGGGTCTAATTAGCAATCGAAATGAGCGACCGCGAGCACGCGAAGGCAATTTCCCATTTACGGCCGAGAAAACGCAGCGGGCCGCGTCGTCGCCATAAAGCCCGCTTGGTCGTTACGAATCCACTCGATATCTCGAGCAGACTCGATAGCCTCGGGAGAGAGTAAGACAGGATCGCCGAGAGGGCAGAGAGATGGACCTCGTTATGGGGCAGCTACGAATCGTATTATCGATTTGTACGGCGTCGCGGATTGGCAGCCGGGATTGGAACCTTTGATGTGCGCCGAAGTTCGCGGCGGAGGCTTCCGGAAAGAGCGTATACCGAGGATACGCACAAGTCCGGATCGGGCACGCGTGAAGAATCTTCCCCGGCGAGGAAGTGGCCGTGAGATGAATACGAAGAGGAGGAGGTGGACCCGCCGAGAGTGGCGGCACGGAGCGCGCGCGCGAGAGTGAGAGAGAGAGAGAGAAAATAAAAAAAAAAGAGAGAAAGAAGGAGAGAGGGAGAGAGGCAGGGAGCTAGAGAGAGAAAGAGAGAGATCTTCGAAATAAGCTCCCGTAAAATGATTGCCTACCTACGCGGCCGCTACCGCGCCGTTATGTCCGATTTCGCCTAACTCGTTTGATATCAGTCGGAGTCGGATTTCTCAGAGTGGTCGGTTGCCGAGTTGTGCTCCTTGGATCCGGGTCCTGGCCCGAACTAATTTCCCTTTTCGCTCTTGACCCTCCGTCGCAATATTTTTCACCCGTAAAATGGTTGCGACGTATCTCACAGATATACTAATTTCCCCATTATTTTCCTCTGCTTTTTGAAACAATTTCTCTTTCATTAACACTTTACTGCTAGACCAGGCACTAAAGCACAGATATAACACTTCCACTTAGCTCTTTTGTCTAAAAAGCAGTGAAGAACAAATTGACAAGTATCAGGATGGTATCTATTGGATATTGCAATTGACGGAGGATTAAAAGAGAACTTTGTGCGATAACGTGTTAAAATTTACAATCGGAAATCACCGATTCCATTCGTCACAGCTCAGCCAAACTCAGCCGAACTTTGCGTTTTATTCTCTGTGGAAGAAAAATGCGAAAAATGCGAGTTTCTTTATCGGCAGCCAGTGGCAACTAGTCTGTGAAATGTCGCGAATTTCCCTGCAATTCGGTCTAGAGGGCGAATGCAATATTGCTTGTTCGAGCGACATCAATACGGGCGAAAGGTAACACTCGGAACCGCAGCTTCTTCCCTCGTTGGCAAAGAAGCCGTCCTAATATCGGGAGGGAGGTGGTAAGGGGAGGGGGGGGAGAGGCAGATGGTCTCTCTCGCGCGTGCAAAAACGCCATTTCCAGCGCGCGGCCGAGCCTTCGAAACGAGCGGCCATAATCGATGTTCCGTCTCTCGCGCCTCCGCGTTTCTCGCTTCCTCCCCGATCCTCCGGCGAATCAAGGTCAAAGTTCGTCGCCGCGGCGCGCCTCGGCTAAGGGGCGGCCGGGGATTTTTCCGTGGCGCGGAAAGAGCGGGGCTTTTTGCGCGCCGGCAGCGGGGAAAAACGCAATCTCGGTTCCGCCGCGCGAGTTACGACGGAGGCGCGCGAGAGGAGAGAGTTAGCAAGAACACGGTGTAGGCGGCACATCAAAGGCGCACCTCGGGCGTGAACGAGCGAGCGGGCACGCGGCTCAAGTAGAGAGCGGAAGACACCGCCACCAATCCTACCGCCATCCAATATATTTACTCCGATGGACCACCGCTACCATCACCATCGCGCCGCCGCCACCACTACCACCGTTGCCATTACCACCGACGTCACCGTCACTCGCCGCCGCAGAGCCGCCGCGGCCGCAACCGCGCTGCACCGCGACCGTCGGCGACCACCGTGCAACCGCCGTGCCGCAGTCACGGTCGGCGCGGATACTTTGTTCGCGGCGCGCCGCACCGGGTCTCTCTGTCTATCTCTCTCTCTCTCTCTCTTTCTCCTTCCTATCAATCTCCCACCAGAAAATACGCACCTTAGATTGTAAATTGCGATTCCGCATCGACACTCGTTAATTCCGCAGCGGCGCCGCTGAAGGAACCTCGCGCCAGTCCGTCCCGGCGACGCGCGAACCGCGCGAGATTCTTCAGCGTTTCGCTCCTCTTGCTTCTCCTTTTGCGGATATGACGTGCGAGATAACGTGTCGACGATCAAAATTTTAATTGTATTTCAGATGGTGTCGATGTGAGTGAGATCCGTGTGCGCGTACAGGTGTTAATTAATTGTGGAAAATGATATTATTCCCCCCCCAAAGCTACATCAGCACTGTGTGTAAGAGATATTACCGTCGTCGTCGTCGTCGTATCGTTGGATACCGTTGAAAATGGCACGAGGCAAATTAAAGCGTAATTAATTTAAGTAAGATATGATGTACAGGAAAAAGCTTGGAGAACTGAATTTTGAGGGGCTGAAATATTTCGCGTAAGAAGAGTCATTAGCGCAGTACTAAGTAGCTATTTTGCATAAAGACACACAATTCATTATGATGTATTTCGCGCGGGAAAAAATGTACGGCGTGAAAGGAAATTACGAGGAAGTACGTGCTGAAAAATTCTCCGCGTCTCTCTCTCTCTCTCTCTCTCTGTTTCTTTCTCTCTCTCTCTATTCGTTGTTTTCTTTAGGTAATATGAATCCAAAAGTTTTCTTTGCGGCGCCGGATGTCTGCGGTCGTTGTGATTCAACCATGTTATTCAGCGGTCGCGCAGTTCTGCTTTGAATGCGGATCTACAGACGTAGTAAATACGCAGAGCTGCGCGGCAGCGGTCCGTTGAATTTTCCGCATCGTCCATTTCGAGAAAATATATCCTTTGATTGCAATTTGCAGTCACGTACGTCTGGAGCGGCTCTGGCCGATCTTATTTCGAATGTAGGATAGTCTTGTAATGCGCAATATTTTCATCGGAATATTATTACTTTTTTTATCAACATTTTATAATCTTTTATATTAAATACATATTTTGATAAATATAATAGCCTTCATTTTTTTTATTAAATAAATTTTTACCATCTATTTGTACCACTGAAATTCACTTCAACAAAAACTCTTAATTCCAAGTTGCTTGTAACTTAATTAAAGAAAATGTTAAATAACGTACAAAACATTCAAATGTACAGATATTCATGTAATAATATATCCAAGTTTAAGAAGAATGAGAAAATATGTATAATTAAATGCTAAAATGTACCTTGAAAACATTTCGAAATGCTCAAAAGTAAAAATGCGTTCTAACAAATGCTGGCCATTGACATATTAGCGTCACTACATAACGACGGGCTACTAAACAAATGATTTCGTAAGTAATCGCTGGAATTCGTCATCTAATAGTGGAGATATTAAAAAGGGCCATAATACCTCCTTCTCCTCTATCCTTGTTAAAACAGACTCAATTCTAAATTAATCGAGGAGTTGATAGGCTTGGAAAGAACCGCTTGCGCGCTATTACTACATGGAGAAATCACAACAATAATCGATCGTAAGCTCTTTCCGATTTGATCTTCTCCGGCGAAGTTCGGCATCTTTGTATTTCCGCAGGTCTCCGTGTCACACGAATAATTAGCATCGATGAGAATCGCGACCTGCGTTAGAGCTAGTTTATGAACCCGACAGCGGGAAGTGCGTTGATCCCGCGGGTCGCCGGCAAGCAGACCGACCGATAAATTAGTTGCCAGGAGATATCTCCTTCACTTTTCCCTCGCGTACACGTTCGGAAGGCGCGCGATGCGGCGCGGCGAAGCCGAGCCGAGCGAGCGAGCGAGCGAAGGCGAGGCAAGGCAAGGCAGTCATATTTCAGCCCTTGTTAGGACGAGGGGCCCCTGCCGAGACGGGCCAGGGAGAAAATCTCTTTGACTCGCCGCTCCGTGCCTTAATCCACTGGCGTATACCCTATCTTGCCACCTGCTCTCTTCCTTCCTCGAGTCTCTTCCCTCCTTACACCCCCTTGTACGCGCCTATCTCTCGCTTTTTCTTTCTTTCTCGATCCCGTTGTTCCTCTTCATGTGTACATGCCTCTCTCCTCTTCCCCCCCTACCTTTCTCTCACTCTCTCTTTTTCTCTCGAACCCATCGACATAAATTACAGCGATGTTTACGCGCCTTTCCGTACCGCTGTAACCTTCGGGCTCTGATCTAAATAGAAATGATATACGTCAGCCGTCGCTGATTATTGCGGGATGTTATATTAATTACTGGGTGCGGCTTCTCAGCTGGCAAACATTTGCTCGCCTCTATCGGACATGTTGATGCGCATCCTAAGTACCCAGGAAATAGTTCAAGTATTTACTTAAGCTGTGTATTTTCATGCAAAGTGAATGTTTGTACAAAGGTCGCGGTATACCAAAGTCTCGAAATTAATTTACGCACTAACATGTGCGCGTGAGAAACAACATTGCTCACAGGTCATGATGCTTTTATACATAAAACGTTAATCCCAGTATGTCCTATCGCGGTGTCAGCGATTATTTTATAAATCATCAGAAAAGAGGTATAATTCTAACTTATCATATTCTAATGTGTTTCTTATGCTTTCCTAATGCGTTTTGCTCCTGCTCGCGGTCGTCTTTTTCGAAGGGTTAATAGGAAGAGATATCTAAACTCAGGCGAATATGTTCTGTGCCTTGCACAGAAGTGGTGAAAAAGTTTCGAGAGAGATATTGCGGGCTCCGACTTCTCTCTGGGAATCGGCCTCCACCGCAGAAATGCCGAAGCACAGCAAAGCATAGCGAAGTATAGCCGCTTCTAAGACCGTCTGACATCTATCCGCGTGGACAGCTCAATCGGTGGAACCGAGCGCGCATATCTCGCCTCACCTTCGCGTCCGGACGCTTCCTCCCTCCGTTAAAGAGGCCGATCTTCTCTCCCGTCGAGGCGGCACTGGAAGAAGGAGAAGACCGTGGAAGGTTTCAAATGCGCCGTCATCCGTGCCAAAGATACGCCTCGAGCCGAGACTCTCGCGAGAAGCCGGTCCGATAGAGTTCGAGTTCTCGATGTCTATATCCGTGGCGCGAACGTGCGAACGATGACATTATTACCACAGTATGTGAGGAAAATCCGAGAGGGAAACACGCGCAAAACAATCTCGACGCTAAGAGGTACATTTCTGAACCGACAAGCGCCAAGTTAAAATCCCCCCCCCCCCCTCGATACGGCNCGATATTTGTTATAACGCATTTTTATTTTTGAGTACTTCGAAACGTTTTCAAAGTACATTTCAGCACTTCATTATACATACTTTCTCTCTAAAATATTGATTGTTGACAAAGTTATTGTATAAAATATAAGTGGGAGAGACCACAATATTACCACCTTCCTTTACGCATAGAATAGTTCTTTCATTCTCGAGTCATTCGAATGACACTTGTCATGGTTGTTTTAAGTTTGTATCGGTGTATGCGATAGATCGCAGGAAGAAACAGCGACAGAGATGGATACCTCGTTAATCCCCGAAATTCTCCGCGGGGAGTTCACGTCCGTGTCGAGACGCGTATCTCTGGCAGCGAACGGACGAGATAGCGCGCTCAGCCGCGTTTTTAATTTAATGTCGAATTTGCATGCCACATTATCCTCTATCACGGGCAACTGAGACCCAGTTGATGGAATCGATGATAATGAAAAATAATGAATATTCATCTCGCGGCAACTACGGCCGTTCATTATGCGCGACGTATTATTAAATCAATTTTGGGATTGTTACGCGGGTTAATAGGATTTCGCCGGCGGTACAAAACACGACGCGAAATCGCGATCGCGAGGCACATAAGACCGAGATACAATATCATCGTGTGGAGCGACGGCGGCAACAGCGCCGGTGAAATTTCATTTTCGAAATCCCGCGAGTGCGAGTCGAACAAAAACACCCGCGAAATCATGCGGCGTGGCGTTAAGAACCGCGTTCCCCCTCCGCCCCCGGAAAATCCGCGCGAGAACACGGGAAAACAATCGGCTTATCCGAGGGGACGATGATTCCGCACCCTCGCGCGAGACCTCTTTCTCCCCTTAACCTACGAGCCGCCGAGGCCGCGCTCGTTAAGTCGCAAGAGAGCGCCGAAAGCTGACGTTTACTTTCGACCAAGCTCGAGAATGGAGTCGCGACAACACCACAAGTCCCGCCATCCTGCCGCGCCGCTTGCGCGCGCGGTTATGGTAATGCGTGGTTTGCGGTGCGTGTTAGCCGACTGGTCGGCCCTCGTAATGGTAACGAGACGGTCTCTCACCATCATCATCAACATCCGGACGACGAAACGCGATGCGAACGATCAACGACTCTCGGCCGGTCGGCAAGACGCCGCGGCCCTCTCAAAGGTGCCGACCGCGATCCGCTCTCTGGCTATTTTTAACCTGTTTTCGTCTCCCTTATGCTCTCTCCTCTTTCTCTCTCTCTCTCTCGTTCGCGCTCTTTTTGTCTCTCTTACTCTCTCCCCCCCTCTCTCTCTCTCTCTCTCTCTCTCTCGGTTATATTGTGTTACTGCTTAATTCGGAGAAAGGTACTCGGCATTGTCCAAATATGAAATCCTAATTATGACTGCGAGTGGAACAAAGTGGAGCGAGGACTCTGCTTTCGTGTTTTCTGCGTCTCGCGATTGCAGGAAAGTATAATTGCATGTGAACATATTGTGCGTAGTAACTAAGTTTAAGCTTCCACAAAATAATAGGCCGTTCAACACACGCATATACCAGTGACGGAGCTTTGCTCGATATCGTAATTCCGACTGTCGTTATTCCCCCGCCCATTGCTTCAAAGTACTTATCTCGTCTTGAATACTACATTTAAGTATACCTATCGATGCATTATGTATGCATTCCTGAAGTTCTATTCTTGCCTGTATGCTTTTAGGGAACACCCAGTCCCAGAGTTATGAATAAATTGCACATTTCTCTCTTTCCCTCTGTCTCTATCCCTTCTCTTCCGTCGTCCCTCCGTGCGTGTGCATTCGCGCACGCCGCATCGGCGGAATGCCACGCATCACCAGCCACGAGAGGCAGTCAACCTCAAGAAGGAATCAGGTGTGGAACAAATGAATTCGCGACGGGGGAAGCGGATCAGCCGGCTCCTTAATCTTGCGGAAGCGAATATTTCTTTTGTCGAGGAAGGAATCGTAAAGCAGGGCATTCCTGCCCAACCGTTCGTACCTCGATGTTAAAGCGCGAGATCATTTATTACTTATTATACTTATGCGGAAGGGTAAAAGGAACCACAAACAGATTCTTCCTTGGGACGACAAAGTGGAATTTTAATTTTAGTTGTTTACGTTAAACTTGATTGATGTTAAAAATAACGCATTACTCGTGCGATACTGGTAATGTCAAAGTACCTCGTCCACATACGGTCTTTTTCTCTTTCTTTTTCCAGTTACGATACTTATGAGAAATATGAGCCACGTCCTGTTGTTTACATTTTATCATTCTTTGGAAAGTTGATATTCTAAAATTTGTCAAAGCTTTGTAAACATTGAAGTTTACTGAAGTGAAAAGCCATTTCTTTTTAATTAAACGACGTGTAATATCTTCTGATTATATTTAATACGCTTTAGAAAAATTACTAACACAGATTTACTATTCCTTTTATATAAATATTATTTTAGTCATGTATATTTTGTTTTATAGTTAATAGAAATATTTTTAAATAGACGATACAAAAGCTCAATTATTTTATTATTCTGATTAAAATTAAATCACGCAGAAATTTGTAAAATGTATGTTGTAGATAAAAAATTTAAGTAGAATTCGCTCATTTGGGAATGGAATGAAAATACAAAATGAATAAAATTACACTGATACCGGGGAGCGAGTTTTATTAATATTGCGAAACCGAGATCGATCATTCCCATGTGAAATGTTTTCAATTTCCCACTGATAATTAAACTCGCTTTTATGCGTCTCTTTCAACTTGTGAAATTGTAATAAATATATAGTGAGATAAAATTTAAATAAAAATGAGGCGATAAAATTAAATCAGAATATACATAGGAAATTATTCAACATAGAAGATTAATATTATTTAAAGAGACAAATGCACGATAATCATCATACTCGGATTAATCTACTTAATCGTATCCACTGCTAATCACACAAACCATCAGCGACAAAATCTGTAATATCAATTATTACTACTATTTTATTACCATTTTATAATCGTTTTGTTCGCAATATTTTGTTTACATAATCAATAAGAACAAAAAAAACGTCTCATTTTCCAAGATATGATAAATTAACCCATTCCAGATAAAAAAACTCTATATATCCTATATTTATTTTTATATTATTTCGTGCATAATATTTGTTAATATGTTACTTCTGTCCAATAATACAATATTTATTTATTGATTTTCTATCATATTGTAAAGCCATAAACAATCAAATAGTTCTTTATACAATAACAAAAGCAAGAACAGTCTCAGATTATGTTTCATAATTTATATTTCACTTATTTCTTGTCACTATTTCCTTATTTCTTGTTTTATTTTGAAAGTTCCTTTTACTTTTCTGTTATTCACGCCGCTTGATAGTTTATACCAGGACAAATTCTCGAATGTCAAGGTATCTCTCCTTCAAAGAAACTCTTCGATGAAAGCCGTCAAGAAGCGATCGTTTTCGCGAAGAAGGCAGCGACGGAAGTCCCGCTGCCTTGGACGTTTCTCTTTCTATCGCGTGCACCAGCAAATAGCAAAATATCGACGGATACGCAGGTACACTCGTGGATCGCACGAGTGCGCGACACGCCGCGTCGTGGCGCGGCGTGTCGCAAAAAGCAGTTCAGATCGCGGCCATTTATCTACGGCGTGATTCATCTCTTTGCCCGCGGCACACGGTATCTTTAAACGTTTTACCTGCTACCGGATTCCTTGCAGCTAGTATACGGTGTGCCAACCCAAGTAACAGCCGTCACTTTGTCGGCCTTTGTCACGGGGATTATGCGCCGGGTGGCAAATTATGACGGACACCTTCACGCCCAGGACACCCTCTAATGCGTCGGACGCGAGCAAAAGGAAAGGGAGAAAAAGAGAGAGAGAGAGAGAGGGGGGGGGGGNGGGGGGGGGAGAAAGTGAAAGAGCTTGCGGATGAGAGAGAAGGAGAGAAGGAGAGTTCGAGGGTCCTTTATATATCTTGAGTACGTGTTCCTTGAGAGAAAGCTTTAAATTATGCAAAAGTAGTTCCGTAGAGATCGTAACTCTAATAGAGGCCATTATTATCAGAAGAGAAGCATGACTAAACGATAATTGAACGCGCGATGAAGTCGGTGAAATCTACTTGTTGTAGGGAATTCATATCTCACATAATTGAAATACAAAAGTTGTTAACCGTGGTTAAAAATAAAATTAATTCGTCAACAGTCTGTTATCCGGTATCATGCGCGAATGAAAATTTATGTCATGAAGAATGCAGAAATCGACGCGTGAAAATACAGAACGGCGTGTTATTTTATAAAAACCACGAGCGCGTCGCGGGAAAATGTGAAAATATCAAAAAACGATAGGTGCGATAAATTCCGTTAGAACATCAAACGTTCGCGTCAGAGGATATTACCGTTGTGCTATATCTTCGGGTTCAAGTCGACTCTTTGACTCTTTTTTCTTTTTTCCCGATAGCTCTCGGGACAGGCTCGCGCTCAGAGCGTGACCGAGAGAGAACTACCCTTCGGCAACTCACATCACCCTAACGAATTGATTTACGGTATAATAAAGCGGTTAAGCAAAGTGGAAGCTCCCCTGAGTCCGAGTCGTCATCTTTATTTACGACCTTCTCGAAAGTTTCGATTCGACGCGGATTCTCGATATCGTCGTTGCAACGTGCCACCGCTTTCCTATAATCCGCAGTGTCGCGAAAGGTACACGGAAGGACATGCTTTCGGCTCGGCTTTAAGTTTGACGCTAACAGAGGGATTTACCCTTGCACCGCAAGTGCCTCAGCGTTGACGAACCGTGGGACATTTCCCTCTTTCGGTCTCTTTTATCTTTTTTTAGGTGATCACTTCCGTGTTCCCAAAAACGGAGCAACTATAATTTCGTCAAAACACGTGACGGTCGGTCAGTGTTTCGAGGACTACGATGTACATCTCAATATACCCCCAAGTCGGGGTGAATCCTCGCGCTTAGTGTTAGCCGTGAGAAAATACGGGCCGACGATCGATGGTCACGGTTAAATCGCGACGTCGCGTCGCGTTCCTTTCGCGGCAGCGACGCGAAGGGGAAACAGCGAGAAGTGAACTTCTCCTTTTTGTTTCCATTGCTCGGTACGGAGCGGAACCCAATCCGCCGTTTGCGGCCCATTATGCCCGATCATAATTGCGTCGCAACAACGTTTCTCCTTCCTACCATCCGCGGTGTTGGCGGCGGCCTTTCATCTCGACCCGAGACGGAGACCGAGCTTCTGTTTCCGAGGTGTTTCCGCCGGCGGCTACCGTCCTGGAAGCTGGAACTTGATCCTAAGTAGTCGCTTTCGTGAAAGAGGGGCAGGAGGCCGGGGATAAAGGAGGAAGGGACGTTGTTGCGGTAAAACGCGCCAAGAACACACCGGCGGGGACGGCAGGCGGGTGTAGGATAGAGAGGGAGAGTGGCGCCGTGGAGCTCGGCATCGTCGGCGTTGCTTTTTAAATTATTCCCACGGTTGCTCGTTTGTTACGTAGTTCGATGTGCCGGCCTGATCGACGATACGCTCATGTAAAGATGCCCGGGAAAATCCCGAGCAAGAACCGTGAGCTGTGTCGCGTTGGTTACCGGATTCGTATGATAATAATCGGGATATTACCGGGAACGTGTGATAATATCTGAATTAAATCGAACGATATTTGATTATCACACGACCATCTTTCATCGGACCGAACGAACGAGATTGTATTATCCGCGCAAACAAGGAAGCTAGCTAGATTCCAAATATATTCCTTTTGTGACACGATTATCTTACGAATCCTTTGATTCTTACGGGGGTCTCGAGAGGACCATCGTGATTTATCGATACGCCGATGATACCATTAAAGACTCGATGACGAGTATTGAAGAATTTTTCAGAAGAATCGATCAGAAAATTGCTTTACTATGTTGGCTTTAAGAAGGAGTTCCCCATTAATTCACCCGAGTTGCGCTGTGAGGAAGATCGATTAGCTAAAATTTCCGGTGGAAATAAAAGAGGTAGATGGAGCGTATCGAGATGAAACAGTTAATAATAATGAGACTTCGCGCGTGTTCCAGATCGCACTGTGCCTAGCGGTCATGGTCTTGACGACAGTCGCCGAGGACACGCCGACGAATACAGTCTGGTTTCCTTCGGATTCGCCGCCACTCAAGAGCAATGCGTTACAGAGGTTGCTCAAGCTCTTAGGGAAGTACGGGTCTGATGACCCGAGGAGCCTGAAGAGAGTGTATCTGAGCAACAGGTCGATCACTTGCAACGACGGATCGCAGGCTGGTTTCTACCTACGAAAGTCCCAGTCCTCCAAACAGTGGGTCGTATACCTGGAGGGCGGCTGGTACTGCTACGATCACACGAGCTGTAGGAACAGGTGGCTGCGGCTGCGGCATTTGATGACGTCAACCCAGTGGCCTGATACACGTGACGGTAAACTCTCGATCGCTAATTATACGACGCGCAGAGCGGAAACGATTTTCCGCTTGTGCATCTCGGAACAAGCAAGCGAGCGATCGAGCGAATTCCCGCCGGGTTATAAATTAATTAATTTTGAAATCCTCCATGGACATATTCATTCTTAAATGCGCTCGCATTTCCTTGGGCGGTATAATTTGAATACCGCATTTCCTTGGGCGGTTTGATTTTAATACCGCATGTCATGTTACATAGTTCAATGTAAAACTACGCACTTCGTCGTATGCGGAAGATATTACGACAAAATAACATCAATTACTGTTTCTTTTTCCTTATCGGACTTATGTTTTTTACCGGAACCGGTTTTTTGTCTTATAATGTTAAGAAGTTATGCATGCATACGAGTGTCCGTACATCAAAGGCACGGGAGCAACTCATTTTTCTCATTTTTTTCTTACTAAATGTTTGGAAAAAAAAATTAGTTTATTTTTAAGAGTTTTATTGTATCTGAACATGCGTCAAGACTGAGTGTAAAGTAAATCTTTAAATTCAAGTATGTAACTTTCTTGTTCTTCAAAATTCAAATTTTGTTCTTCATTGACTTTTACCATGAGATCACTGTTTTTAATCTTTTAGAGGAACGGAATAATATTATAAATCGTTACTATAATAGTAGAAATTAAAATGTTCGTGATTTTCTTTCAGTGGGCGGATTGCTTTCACCAAATGAAGATGAGAATCCATTCTGGTACAACGCGAATCACGTGTAAGTATTGCCCATCGCGATCGATTCTACGCGATCGATTCATTATCAGATCTTTTCATTAACGTCGCGGTTTTTGTCGTTCGCAGTTTCGTTCCGTACTGTACGAGCGACAGCTGGAGCGGCACCAGAGCTACGCCGGAAGGCATGTTCTCGTTTATGGGGGCAGAGGTGCTAGTCCAGGTTGTTCGAGACTTGATTCCCCTCGGTCTCGAAGGCGCGCGCTCCTTACTGCTGGCTGGCAGCAGTGCGGGCGGCACGGGTGTCATGCTGAATTTGGATCGTATTCACAACCTGGTGCACCATGAATTAGGTACGTCACGTCGTGATCGATTTATTAATCAATTACGGTCTATCAAGTAACAAACGGTTGTCGTTATTGTCCCGAGTTATTTCCCGAGTAATAAATGTCCATTAAGTCCATAAGTCCGCAATTTACGTCACGATTTCATCAGCATCAGTGTCAACACTGTCATTGTCACATTGCGAAACGTTTTATATTACTTCGTCTTTCTTGCTACTTACTGCAAATTAGTTGCAAACTCATTGCAACTAATTCTTTAATAATTGCATAAAAATTTATTGCAAATTAGTTGCAAACTCATTGCAACTAATTCTTTAATAATTGCATAAAAATTTATCGCATTAACATTAAATGAAGAATGATTAGGATCGTTAAATTATCAAGAGTCACTAAGTCTCTGATTCTATTTTTTCTATTATATTGTATAATATAATGTAAATAATATTTTGAATTCCAGTTTTTTGCAAAAGAAAACCGTAAAAAGGGTGACTGTGCAGGAAAAGACAAAAAAATCGATTTTTTCGACTCGACAAAGGTCTTGTAACCCCTTAAGTTATCAAACGTCACTCATAAAATATCGAAAGATTTTCAATTCGGACATTTCGAAGTCGTCAATGTCGAGCAATCCTTTTCTGAATTCGAGCTCTTCGATTTATTTGAAATATCTCTTAGTTGCCAGCGTCGATGACGCACGATTAGAAAATAACTGGATATATCTACTCGCGCAGGCTTGAAGCACGTCGACATACGCGGCGTGTCAGATTCCGGATGGTTCTTGGATAGAGTGCCCTACTCTCCGAACGGGCCGGCGTCCATCGGCGCGATACACAAGGGAATGGACCTGTGGAAGTCTCGGATGCCTCATAATTGCGTCGCTAAGTACCCTATCGAGCCGTGGAGGTGTTTCTTCGGTTATCGACTTTATCCGACCTTGTCCGGTGAGTCCATCCGATACTATGAAAGTTCTCGCGAGAGCTAACGCGTCGTGAGAGAGCGAAGATGCTTAAAACCTTCGTTTATTATCTTAGCACCATTGTTCGTTTTCCAATGGCTATTCGACGAGGCGCAGATGTCGGTCGATAATGTGGGCTCACCGGTGACGAAACAACAATGGGATTACATACATAAAATGGGTGACAGCATGCGGCGTACGCTGACGAACGTTACCGCAGTCTTCGCTCCCAGCTGCATCAGTCACAGCGTTCTAACGAAGAAAGATTGGAACATGGTTAAAATAGACGACATTTCCTTGCCGCAGGCGTTACATTGTTGGGAGCAGATGCCGATCGGGAATCAGCGCAACAAGTAAGTAGCCGATTGGAATGCACAGGGTCGCCGAGCGAGTACGAGATCGAAGTTGCTCGCCGAGAAAATATTTGTCGAGCCAGTTACATCGAGCTCATCCAGTGACAAAAATAAATCAACAGGACCAAGACGAAGGAGAAAATAACATTTTCCGTTCCGCAGCACTACTCGCTCGCAAATCGAGACCAATCAACCGTGCGCGAAGTCGCTAAGGAAGATGCTGCGTTCCGGTGCTAGGAAAGGAAATGGCACCTCGGTCGAAAGTGGAAGAAGCAACGCTAAATCTTCCACGGGAACGCAAAAAGATCGACCGGCCGTCGCTGGCAAAACGCAGAAGAGGAAGATGGCCTCCGACTCGAATCAAGAGCGGGAGAACAAGAAGAGACGAAGAGGGAAAAACAAAGGCAAAAGGAGAGAGAGGAACAGGGCGGAGAGGAGAATGAAGAAAGAGAAGCACGAGCGAAGAAAAGCCGCCGGTACGGTAGAGCAATGCGCAAACATGTTTTGAATCTTGTTCAGTAAGAGAGTCGACGTTCTCCAGATCGTTCGGCGCTGTTTCATGCATGAATCGGTCGGAGACTCATTTGGCAGCGCGATTTATTATTATTATGTGCGATGATTATTATTATAATAATACTATAAAACCCGTCTCAAAATTCTTCGCTAAACGAACAAATTGTTTCTTTTTTTGTTTTATAGGAGATTCCATTGTAGATTCTTGTAGGATCGTTTGCAAGAACCATTGTCTGTGCGACTATCACTCAAACGATCTCATGAAAATCTTTTCAGGACGCCGCAAAGGCGGCAAGCAGAATAATGGCAACAATCATACAGCTATGTTTAACGGCACCCGGCCGCAACGATCGGTAATACCGTCGGGCAAACGGAAGTGCGTTCAAGGCTGCCATTTCCGTTTGATCGAGCGTTGTACTTGGCCGCAATGTAACCATAGCTGTCCCAAGCTTCATAATCCCTATACGGGTGAGGAAATGGACTTCATCGAACTGCTCAAGAGCTTCGGCCTGGATATGAAAAGCGTCGCGAACGCTCTTGGTATCGACATACACACCTTGAATAGTATGGATCACGAGGAGTTACTGAATCTTCTGACGCAACGCGCGAACTAACGAAGGACATTCTGCCACAAATACACAAGGTTTCCTTGTTCGCTGTACCGATATCTCTGATGATATTTCCAAAGTCAGAACTCGATATTTACGTACAATCTCGAATGCCACGTCTGAGGTGACGTGGATGCTTCGTATCGGCGTGATACTATAGTAGCCAATATTATAGTACTTAAGTTCAGCAAGAATACACATTATTACTAGCGAGAGTGATTAAAAATGATGAAAAGTCGTCTGAGAGACCAGACAGATATAAAAAGTAAGTTGGACAGATATATAGAAAAAGATAAATAAAACGAATTGTGCCGTACTCTCGTTCTAACAACGAGAGTTCTTAAGAATAAAGGAAAATTCAAACGTTCGCGGTATAAACTCTGCGATACATCTGGATCTAATTATCGCAGTTATTTAGCTAAAACTTGAAGGAGCGTAGTATTCCTTCGAAGATTAACGGAGAGACTGCCGAGTGACTGCCGATAACTTATTAGTTACGCTCACGGAAAAGAAATGCGGGAGGTATCATTTTCTTTTTCCGTGCAACCAACAGCATTTAACAAAATAAAGTAGGAACGTTTGGAACAAAGACGTGTAACGCGACTACGTTTTACCAAAATAAATGTATATAACTTCATAGAGAGACCTGGTGCGCTTGCAGAACTCGTTTCTCAGATAAGATGAAAGCGACAAGATAGCGGAAATATCGATTGGCGTTTGTGCCGAGGAGCGAAGAAAATGAGAGTTCTGGTACGCAAAAAGTGTATATTTTATTGTAACTGTACGATTACACGAGTATACCTTAATTTATTATAGTCCGTAGGGATGAAATAATTGAATATGTAACTATGTTATACGAACTAATTCAACGTTCATGACGCGATTTCACAGCCGAAATCAGATCGGGTGGGAGAGCGCCGTCTCAACGGAACCTTCTCAACTTCGTACCTGTTCGAATGCAATGCTTTTCATTTCGATCGTCCTCCCATTGTCCTTTGTCAAAAGATCTTTTCCTTGGAACGTATTTTCCGTCAGGGTATTTCACTTTATTCGTCGCCGTGCAAATAGATCGATCGCGAATTCAATTCGCCGTATCATTTTAAGAATCTGCGTGACACGCACGAAAGACTGCACAAAGGATCTTCCAATGGTAAACGGGACTGACTTTATTTTATTTTTTTTTATTTTACGTAACGTCGAGACGGATATTCGCCAGTAAACAACG
The DNA here is from genome assembly GCF_001313825.1 of Dinoponera quadriceps. Lineage (NCBI taxonomy): Eukaryota > Metazoa > Arthropoda > Insecta > Hymenoptera > Formicidae > Dinoponera > Dinoponera quadriceps. The sequence goes on from NW_014556168.1 coordinate 1,030,713, forward strand.
GCCAACCGACCGACGAAGCAGCTTCATAGACTGATTAAATTATCTACCTCAACGAATCAAATCGTATTAACGTCCTTCATGTACTATAATCGTCAACTTAGAACATCACGATAAGAACAGTTACTGTAAGTTCACGCGTGTAAAATATATATTGTACCTATGTCTCCAACTCTGTAATATAGCTGCTAACGTAATGTTTATTTATTTAATGTAGCATAGAATCCGTGATTGCGGCGGCGCGTATTTTTGGTCAGCGTGCGTTCATACGTACACTGATATTCGAAAGAACTTTATTTTGGGATTTAATTTATTTCCGTAAATTATAATCCTGTGTACACGAATACGATCGGAATAATAATCAAGGGTACCATACTACAAAGTTTCCACGTATACTACGTAATGCGTACTGTTATCTTCTAAAAGAGCATGACATTGTAAATAAATTGTATATCTGTTGTACACCAGTGAGACTTTACAGTTATTTATTCGTATTGCCTCAACCTACATAGACCATCAACGGAGTATAAATATAATTAATCATTTACTTCTATAAATATTTATAAAGATATTTAAAAATATATATTTTTCGCTCACATATATATTCAAGTATCTATATAAATATCTATCTTGCGCGTAAAATCTCGTAGAAGAATCTTCACTGTTGTGAAACGTCTTCATTGAGCCATGCTCCACGGTAAGTCAAATAACGCTTATATGACAACGTTTATTATGCGCGCGTGCGTGACCGACCGGTGAATACGATGTGCAGCGTATTCACGATCGGCTTACGATCCGTCGCCGAAGCGACGGCTCTACGTGCCATTCGGAATTGTCATAAAACACCCTAAAACGTCATCGATAAATCCGCCGTTACCTGTACGTAACGATTAGCTTGTTTGCTCTCACGACGCGTCCCTCCTGACACGGTGTCCCCAGCCCGCGATGTACGAGGGCGATAATTCAATGTAGAGTCTGAATCCATCCTCCCAACCGGCCGGCCGGCTTTTGCACCCATCGCTGCTTCTCCCTCGAAACTATATATTCCAGCAGCAGCGTATACGCAGGAAATGGTATTTAATGCCGGGCAGGTCAGCTCCGGGCCCGACCCTCGGCTGTATGTAGTCGATAGGACGACGAGAGAGAGCCGATGATGACGAGGGACGTGGTAGAGGTGTAGGAAAGCAGTGAAGAGAGAAGGAACGAGCGTTCTGGTCCCTCCTAGTGGCAATTGACGTGCCCGAGGAAGTGATGGAAGGATGGCACAATGTGCTTGAATGTCCCATAAGCGGGTTCTATATTAAACTGCTCCGGTTACCGGTCGTTCGTTCGACTGTCCATCGTTCAGTCACTGGGCTGTCAGCCGAGAATCACCGCCGACAGGACGGCCTGTATTCGTTTCCCGCACGATTTCCATCCCGCGAACTCGGGGCTTTCCCGATGGATGATAATGTTTGACCCGATCGAGAGGTCCTTTCGCGCGTGACGGAAGTGCGTGGCCAATCGGAAGGACCGATCGTCGTCGCCTAGCGCGCAGAGGCCGAAGCAGAAGAGACCGCGCGTTCGATCTCGTGCACAGGGTAATTTTTCACTCGCGGAGATAGCGGAGAGAGAGAGAATGAATTTTGCGACACGGAACACGGCGGTATTATCGATGACGTAGACAAATTCATCCGACCCATCGAATCAGATTAGAGCTGCTTTAAAATTCAACGATCTATAAGCTACGAAGGCAAAAGACGAAGTTTTGATGCATTTTTCGAAACTTTACCCTTCCTGTTTCTGATATATTTTGCAAATTTCAAATAAGATTGATTTTCAATTTACCGACAGTGAAAAATTATCGTTGTTTAAGGAAGGTTTTTATACGAAGGCATTGCTGTGCGTGAATTCATCGCAAATATCATAGAGACTCCGTGGAAAGTCTCATATTAATCGTTATGCTCGAAGGAATTAGAAATTGTCTGATTGGAACACGAATCCATAACAATTGCTGACATCAGACGATCGCAGTCGTGTCTTAAGATAATTTTGATCGAAACTTCTTCGCTTCAGTCATGTTGAGAGGAATTGTTCTACTACTTCTCTACGTCTTCTGTGATATTGGTGAGCATACTAATCACAATTATTGTATTTACAATATTATAATGACATTTTTGTTAAAAATGCAAAATTATGTATATTCCTAGTAGATATTTTCGAATAAATTAAAATAAAGCTACTAATTAAAACATATTACATTATAAATATATGAATAGAAAAAAGATATTTTTTATACTAATGAGCACTATCGTATACATTAATTTTTGTTTGAATGTTATACATGGAAAACATATGGAAAATATAATCTTAAAATTATTTTGTATTTTTAATCTGAATTTATATTTATTTGTTTTAAAGTTTTATTAAACGTTTCCTCAAGAATTTAGTGCCTATACTATCTGTTGTGCGTTTTACTCATTATTCCCTTCATAAAATTTAATTAAATTGTTATATGAAACGTAAGAATTAGGTAGAACTAGCTTCATTGAAATCATGCCGCTCCGTTGAAATCCAATCAAAAGTTTGTTTGTTTGAAGGATATGATCGATTAATCTTTCTTTCTTTCATGAGAGACATAATTCGTTCCTTCCCCCCTCCCCTTCCCTTCGCATAACGTCTGTCAATTTATCGTATTTTTAGCATTGGCAGCGCATTGCGGAAAAGTATGGCTCACGGTTTCCTCTTTATGGAGACCAATCCTTGGCAGCGACAAAATGGTCGATGCCGAATTGGAAGTAAATTGGGAACTAGATTGTCCGAAGGAAATAGGATACCCAGATACCATCAAGGTGTTCACTGCTGACCCAGCACATAGTAATAAGTTTTATTTGCTTCTCTTGCGTGACGTATACCACTACTAAGAATAATTAAGAAACGAGGTCTGTCGCGAATAAATCGCTGCCTATTTTCACCTAGAAAAATATTACATATTGGTTATGGGACGTAGGATGTTTTCTCAACAAAGTTACAAATTACTGATCTCTCAAATCGCTCTCGTATTTCGCTGATTGCTTAAATACAAATCGTCAGCTTATGCGCGTTAAAAGCGCTTCGAGCTCGTCATTAAAACTTCGCTAAGCGCTGGTCGCTTAAGTCTCTTCCACCTATCGCGTTCAATTTGAAAATACTGATCCGTTCGGAATGGATCCCTCGACAGTTTTGAATCGCTTCCAATCCGATTTATCTTATAGAATGAATCATCGCTAAACCGAACGCGAGCCCCTCAATCACTTTTTCCTCACTTTTTCATCGTAAATCTATCGGACTTCGGACGTTGAAAAACTTGTGAACGCGACCACTGACCTTATTTTTTCAGACAAAACGCTGAAGCCTAAATTGATCTTGACTTCTTTACAACATCCCCGTGGATATTATAGGACAAATATCACAGTCGGTCGTCCGCCGCTACCGGGAGGATGGGACACGAAGGACGGAGCAACCCTTTCGGGACCTCATTGCCTCAAACATCACGCAGCACTTTACAAAGACGATATTATGTATGCCAGTTCTTGTTTGAAAATCTGGCCGTCGTGGATGTACGATTTTAGGTATCGTGATTTCCGATACATATATATTAAAATCGCTATTCTCTTAATGTTTATTGTTATGTCACATATTATTTTTTTAAGTTTAAAAAATTCATTAGTAAGTAAAAAAATAATTATATTAATGCTCGGATGTGGGACAATATGGAGACGGTGGAATATTTATGGGTGTGTTCGTAGAAATGAACGAGTAAAACGCGAAGCCTGACAAAATTGACAAGTGATGTTTACAAAGATTCGTAAAGCCGAGAAAGAGTTGATTACAAGTATCAATCTACTACACAAAGAATGAAAATATTACTCGTCCGTAATCACTTTTCATCTTTTATGCTGATTTGTCGATCGATAGTAACAGTGTGCGAATTGTTTCGTGATGATAATTAATATGGAAGAAATATTTTGTTATCTTGCCCAAGGAGACAACTCGGCAGGCTTCCTATTGGGAGTCTGATGATACCCGGGACGCATAATTCCGGCTGTTACAAGCACGGCGACCTAACGCGAAGGGACGCCTTTCAGCGGTACTTGCTGACGCAAGATCGCGACGTATGGACGCAGTTGGTGCACGGCATAAGATATCTGGATATCAGAGTTGGATATTACCCGTCGATACCGAATGGCACCGCTCTCGACGAGGAGGGCGACCAAGTAAGTAGATTCTGGGTCAACCACGACGTCATTCGCATCACACCTCTTTTGGAGATCATAAAGGACGTGAGGAACTTCCTGGACGTGACGAGGGGCGAGATCGTCGTTATGGATTTTCACAGGTAAGTCGCGCGATTTTACGAGATTCATCGTATCTGGGATATACAAACATATGCATGAACGTTTTAAATCCGCGGTTATCCGCCGTGTTCGCTTTAAATATAATTCACGTTATTGGCTTTGCAATTCAGCCAAATAGAATAACTGTCAAAAAATCACGTTTAGAAGAGGATTATTACAAAAACGTTCTGCGTATAACGTTAATTAAACCGCAGTCCAGTCCCAATTACTTTTCCAACGCGATTCAGTATGTAAAAATAATAAAACAAAAGATATATCAAAAGTTAAGAAATAGAAACAATATTTGTCTTCTGGTACTGTTCGTCATAATGTTAACTTGTTGATAAATATACATAACATAATATAAGTATATAAATAGAATCTTGATACGAGAGAGAAGCAAATAAAATATAGAAATTATAACTTCTAAAAAACACAGGTTTCCCGTGGGCTTGGAAGGTAAACCAAACAGACATAGGAAACTGGCAGCTATTTTACATCGAGAGTTCGAAAATTGGATTCTGAAACCAGATATAGGAATCGATGGTCTGGGACCGACGTTGAATGACATTTGGTCTGCCGGAAAGAGATTAATTATTTGTTACGGCGACAAGCATACAGTAAATGGTAAGAAGTTTTCTATCCCACTTTTTAGTGTAAAAGAGCATTTATAAATATTCTTTTAATTGATTGTTTCGACAAAAAGTGAAAATTTAGTTGAACATATTTTTAAAGAATTATTTAAAAATATCTCAATTACCTCCGCGACAAGCGTCAACTATAATCGACCAAAGCAAAAGTCATTTTAGTCAAGTTCAAATAAAAAATAAGTTTTTTATCAGTTTTCAGGACGCAAATTTAATACGTTAGAGCCGTTTAACTTTCAATCGTTTGTAACCATCAATCGTACGACCTCATTCAATTCTCTTTAATTTAGAATACGACTGGCTGTGGTCACCCTTGACGCAAGTATGGGGCAATCAACAAACCGTGGAGGGTCTATTCAAGTACCTGGACGAAGTGATTCTCGAGCCCAAAGCACCCAGGAATAATCAAAATCCCCTGTGGGCGGTAATGGCAGAACTGACGCCGTTTCCGCTGGATATTTTCTTTAATCTGTCCGGCGGACTTCGGCAAATGGCCGATTCCGTTAATCGAAACCTCACTGTTAAGTTTCAAACGAAGTGGTGGAAGGAAACGAACATCGTCGCTACGGACTTCTTCCTTGGCAACAACTTGATCGATGTCTCGATACAATCGAACATAAAGAAAAGCAACGTTGCGCAATGGCGTTTGTAGTTCAAAGAGAGCGAAAAAAATTTGTTTCGGGGTAAAACAATCGCTTCTATCAAACCTTCATAAATTACATCGAAACAAATACGATGCGTATCAAAATCTATTGATACGAATTTATACGGTCACTGGTGATTTGTAGGCAATTTATGAGAGAAAGAAAGAGAGACGCAGGGTATTGAATTCAGTCGTCTATTATGATACTATGTTGCGAAAAAATGTTAGTAAACAATAACACTACTTGTTAGCTAGCGGAGAGTATCAATGCGAGCTTCGGCACGTTTACGAATATTTGTACTTTACAACGCAAGCTCTATCGATTTAGCGAATAAAAATGTCTTTCAAGTCTTTCGTGTCCGCAGAATTCACTCGAATACGTTCTGCGTAAATATACGAAAAAAAAAAATAGCTCTCACAGCTAAGAATTAGTTGTCCATATAATATAATACAACTGAAATTTAGTTAATTTAGCTAATTTCTTTGTCCTTGTACTTAGTATTTAGCTTCCACAGTTAAAAACTAGGTCTGGCAACTAAATTTTCGTTTAGTATTATACGGACAGCTAATCTTCTTTTTCCGTGCACATATGGACGTATAAATTAGCGAACGATGCATTTCGCTGAGTAGTATTAATATATAACGGCAGTTATTTCCATGTAATGGAAAACTCGCACCACTTCGGATTTGTTTTAAACTTCTCATTCTCGCACGAGTTATATTCGTCTCGATAAGAGTATTTTAAACCCTCCAACTCTCATTTCCCACCAAAAGCTATCGTCCTGCGCTTTCAACGTTGCATTATTCAATGCGCAGTGTATAAGCCGCGACGATTTTTACTACAGAAACAACTAGATATCTACAACTAGAGACGGGAAGCAAGGTGTTTTTGTCATTAAAAAAAATATGAATATCAATGTATTTTTATAGCTGCACGAGTGAAATAAAAAATCTGAATTTTAAATCGGCAGATATATATGTAGATATATACGTGCTATGTATGTAGGATTCAAATAACCATACTGCTTAAAGGACTATGCGGTGGAGATGTGATTTTTCCATCTTGATGCAATTTTGGTAACTGTTTCCCGCGTACGTTTGTGAATGCTTATATTCGAGGCAAGACACGTTCGGCGACGCGAGTGCCCGCGTTTAAACTTTCCCGCTCACCTGCGCATCGGATTACCTATCGCCCGTTCCGAGCATTTGACTTGCTAATGAGATCTCCGTCGGTTCAGACAAGATCACGGATACCACATTACCAGTAAGTACATAGCCAGTAGCGTGCCGGTTCTCCTTACGGACGCGAAGGGAACGTTAAGCAGATAAGGTCGCGAAACAATGCTGGCGAACGCGTCTGCAAACGAGGCGAAAGACGAGCTATGGGCTATATACGCCTGGTGGTCGTGCGTGCTCGTGCTGAAGATGATGTCGCTGACCTGGTTCACCGGGCGGGTTCGAGTGGAGAAACAGGTAAAACTCGCGGATATTCTGTAATTGCATGCGCTTCTTCATCGTCGAGTCCATCGGTCTGAATTCTCACGATACACAATCGGATGTAAATAAATAAAGTGAGAATTGCGAGTGTGAATCACACACGAGAAGCTACATGTAAGACCGTGGAAAATTTATACTCCTTTATTACTATTGTGAGAAAATGATAGCACAATACTATAAATCAAAAAGCAAAAAGCAAGAAGCAAAACATAGCACAATGATATAAATCAAACCACGATAACTAGACCAACGCAATCATGTTACGAAGAATTGGCCGCAAAAACAAGGCAATTCTTGTCTTGTCCTCTACATATTAATATATCATGACAAAGCGTAAAGACACAACCGGATTTCTTGCGAAACCTACTAATCATCGAACATTAAGAACTGTGCGATCAACAGTATAAAATGTTTAATAAGCATGTACGCATGAATTTGTTTAATTGAAGACTTGCGCTATTTGTAATTATTATAGCCGATAAGTACCACGTTCAATTGTAAATCTTATGGTATTAATTAGAAAAAAACTGATATGACAATTTCAGTTAATTAATGCTTGTGAAAATAAATAATGCATAATATCATCGTGATAAATATAAATAGTTCAAGGAGTGATAAATATAAATAGTACAAGGAGTGAACTCACGAGTTAGTATAAGGAATGAACTCACCAATTTTCTGCTGTCCATTGCATGTCGGTTGAAACTGTAAATAAACACATTTATACGATTATCTTTCTCGTAGAACACGATCTTTTTTTGAATATATTGTATCTAATTTTTATGTATTAAAAATAATAGAAAATTATGTGAGTGTATTTCATTCATGAGAAACCTTATTCATTAGTCAGACAGTCAACCTGTTTATATTGTTATTCAATCGAAGCTGACAATCACCGGAAGCTATTTCTTCTTTGCAATCAGCAAACATAACTAATTACGATCACGCACGTCAATTGACGCGACACTCGATTCGTTACTGTCGGCGTTTATTTAAATACATGGTGCGATCACTTTGCACGAATAAATAACGCGAGAAATTCGATCGCGCGAAACTTTATTCGGCAATCTCGCGATGTTCATTAATAGCGCGATAATTATGGAGTTAACATATTCACCCGACCAAGTTTCAACATTCCCGATTTTCGTTAATGGCGCGATAATTATAGAATTCAAATATACAACCGAACGAATTTTGACACTCTCAACGCGAAATACGTGTGACATATTTGGGATGCTTAAATATAATATCGAGAGTAGATACGCCGGCTACAAATTACGAAAACCGCGATTAATCGCAATAGGAAACGTTATTTAGCATTATAATAATTGCCTGATGTTATTCCTGATACTTCTGACATTACGAATGCAACGCAAGAGATTACGTGATACATAAATAAAGTATTGATTAACAACTGATTGTTACCATATACCGTTGATTAGTACAGAACAAGAATTGTTTGTTAATAAGTCAATACTTCCAGTACTATCGGTATGTCAGTAAATGATTATCATTTCATTTCTCTCTTGCTATGTAAAACCACATATACGCATTACTTTTTAGTCGAATCATAATTGTAAACATTTTTTCCAAGGACATTGAAAAGTGAAAATTAAAAACGATTATATGCATTAGCTCAAATGGCAACGATCATGTGATTTTTTTTTTAGAAATTTCCTTTTTCATGAAATAACGATTTTTTTCACGAAATAACGATAATTGCTGAATGATTAATGTAAAATCTGAGACTGAATGATATATAATCTAAATAATCAATAATATGATATAATCATTAATAATACAACTGTCTCTGAAGATAATCTATTATTTTTCCAATAAAATTCCAATAAAATAATTTCAATTACATATATATGTGTGTGTGTGCATGTTTTATCTGTAAAATCTCTAAAACATAAAATTCCATCCATATTATTTCACAAATAATTATAAATTATTATGAAATTTTGTAGCTTATACATAAAATACTGGTGAACTTCTCGATTAATCATCCGCAACCCGAATGTAATTAAATCACGATTCCCCTTCGCAGTAAAACGTTTGAATTATCGCACCTCGAAACGTAACGCGGCGTGTACGCAGATTTAAGATGCAAATGAAATCGATTCCGAAAAATTCCGAATTAAATTTGGCTGCAAACTCAAAACAGAGATCTTTCCCTTGATCGCGGCGCTTCATCATGTATGACGTATGCAATAAAATAAAAATGAAAGGTAGAATAGCTTGTGCGCGGAATAAAAGCATTCGCGAGCGTGCAGTCAATTAAAACCTATTTCATTCGCAGTAGAATTTTCAGTAGGATGACGAATGGGACGTTTGTTCGAGATAAATTTTCACGCCTGATTCAGACCAATCTCTTGTCCCGCGCGATTTTCCTTTTCATTAAATTATTATTGTAAAAAGAAATCGTCGTACGTAGAAGTTACGGGGAAATAAATCTAGTTGTTATTTTTTCTCCGTGACGAAGAAACTTGTCATCTACACACGGACTAAATGAAATTCAAAAGTCTAATTGGAAGTCTAATTTAATCGGTTTTTGTTTGTGATTTGACGCTTAGGTGATTCATAGCGAAGAGGACAGGATATGGATGCTCAAACCGGACGTAATCTTATGCCCAACTGGCGATGGCCATCCTGACGTGATTCGCATCCGGAGTGCTCACAGAAAAGATCTCGAAACTATTCTTATTTTTCTAGTCTTCTCGCCGCTCTGGCTGAACATCGAAACGTGCATTTCCACAGTGAAGATCTTAATACCAAGCTTCTCGCTAAGCAGTATATTCTATACCATACTGCATATGCAACTCCTACAAATGCCACCCTTCTACAAAGTTGTATTATCCACGACTATGTTTCTTATCCTGACTTACATATGTGCGCTCGCTACCGTGAGATACATATTTATTATCGCGGAATATAAACTCTAATTAAAAAGATGTAAGCAAGAAAAAATACTCGCGACACTGATGCATTCCATGACAGATATTTTATATCTTATATATAAATAAAAAAATTATATATAAAAATAATTTTATATCTTATATATATTTAATATTATATTTGATACGTCTTTGATATGTCATACTTATTCTGTTAAAAAGCTTTTCTCAAGCTTCCTTAACATTTCTTTTGAAAATTTACTTTTTCATAAGAAAGAATGATTTGATCAACTAAACTATGATCAAATTTATTACACAAATCATGTATCATATTGTATCGAATGAATATGAATAAACAAAGGTTTTTCAAAAGAATATAAATTTGCATTAACTGTGCCACTTATTTACTTTGTCAATTAATGAGTTCAATTACGGAAGCATAATGAAATATCTGCAAAAATAACATAAATATTTCCTTATTTAAATCGATATACTAGATATCGAAATAAATCATTTTTTTCCTTTGCAATATATTTTACGCGTAACTATACATATAAATAAACGTGTATAGTGGTGTTTAATTGAAATGAAATTTACTTTTATATTGCTTCTTTTATTTTAAATCTAAATTTAACTCAGATAAAATGAAACAATCGATAACATAAAACTGTGCATTATTATCTCATCGTGTATAATTCACATATTCATATGAAGGCACATATGAATATGAATGCTGTCATTCGAGATTACATAAAACTTGTCTCGACATTAATTCTCCGTCTATAAAACTGATGTAATTTTATGATATTGATCGTTAATTAATTTTGTTTTTAATGTAAATCAGTTNTTGCTGATAAAAGGCACTATATCTAATTCTTATAGTTCAACATGATTAGATATAGATTTTTATATCTAATCATGTTGAACTATAAGGAATAAGCTTTATCTCTTGTCAGAAATTAAATTAAAGGATAATCAGAAAAGATGATAGTAATGATTATGAAATAATAATAACATAACTTTCTTATGTATACATGTTAAGAAGTGCATAATAAATGTGTGAGTCTATAACTTATATTTGATTGAATGTATGATTTACAGGAAACAGAGTACAAACAATGTGATTGCCCTTCTTATTGGGGTTCGTATTAGGATTCGTATTAGGATTAAACACTTCTCTTATAAAAATATTTCTAGATGTGATGATTTGGCTAATGATAAATAGTAATTTTATTACTCGTACGAGTGATAAAATTACTCAGCAACAATAATTTATTACCGACCAATGTATTACAACCTGTAATGTTGTCCTGTAAGGGTTATCTTGTCGTTTTTAAATTCATAAAATTGATCAGAAAAATTGATCAGAAAAACATGTTGTGCGAAAATTTATAACATATTCCATTCTTTCCAATGTATGTTCTATACATATTTTTATATTTTTTTAAGTATTTTTATATTGTTTGTATAATATCTTAAATTAGTATGTTCGTTTAATATCTATTGTTTGTATAATATCTTAAATTAGTATATTAGTATTAGATTAAAAATGCACTTCTTACAATGTATACATACTCAATTAAAAGGTTTTGAAATGTTGTCTGATAATTACGTAACAAATACATATATAATATGATACATCATAAATACATGATAGATATATAACAGAAAGAGAAACGGAAATATGACACATTATTATATAGAAATATGATTGACGTCACATCGATACAATGCCACTGCGTAAACGTCTAATAAATTCCTTCTTTTTATTAGACGTTTTATTTTTTATTTAATTTAATGGATATGAATCACTTCGCAATTCTTATAAACAGTTCTTGTAAGCTTATCATTTTTTGTAGTCTTTTTTCCAGATGACTTGTAGTCAATAACGACTTATTTCTAAACGGTAATGGTAATAGCTTGATTCGTCCAGAGATGGAGTGCATATCTGCCAGCTATGTTCGCATTAAGTCTTCAGCAAGCCGACCGATTTGACGTCAAATAGTTGGGTAAGTCATTAGAAATAATACAATTTTAAATGTCAACTAATTACGAGGCGAATTTCCAGTTAGCACTGCGTTTATAATATTCAATTGCGAATAACGTTATTTACTTGGTGAAGTGGTTAATATTGATACTTTTTGTACTATCGAAAATTTAAATAAAATTTCAATTATGAAAAACTGCAATCCTTCGATCTATCGATACTCACCGACAATTTATTCGGTGGATTGTAGACGCACTAACGCGAAGTCCAGCTTGCTAGAACACGATGATTACGCTTCATGTTCCCAAGTGACACTCCTAATGATATTTCACGAGTAAGATCTCGTTCTGGCGAGTCGAAAATGCAACATACACTTCAACTTCAAATTGCCCCGATATGACGAACACGCGAAACTTTATTCGGCACTCACGACAGTTCTGTTCCGCGAGACAGTCCCTTATTCAGCGGTTTTTTAACAGAATTTTGCCACGAAAAACGCGCGGAACTTACTTTCGGCACTCCCGACCGATGATTCGCGCGCGAAATTCATCTCTTACGAGCGACAATCGGAACAGCTTTCCGATGTTGTCTCGTCCGCGCCATGATGCATTTTCAAACTGAACCTAGCAACGATTGAGATTCTCGAAATCTTCAAAATGGCCGATGAAAACAATTTTCTCGATTATTGTGGTTCGTTTATTCACTAAAAAGCGCGTGATTCACAGCAAGCAAAGTATGAGAGACAACTTTGATCAACGTAACGATTTTAACAATATTAACGATTTGGCGACGGGAAACGCTCGATACTATCGTCGGTTTGTCCCATGAAACATTTGTTTTCGATGATTTCGTAACGGTATCTTGCTGAGACCAACGCGCATAAAACTTATATTTGACACTCCCAGCGATAATTTGAGCATTACCCTCCAACAAGTCGAAAGGATATAATATAGTAGTCATTTGAACTGCCAACCGTAGCGCGATAAACGCTCGAAACTTTATTCGACACTCTCGACAGGACCGTTCCGCGAGATATTCACTCGCGACAGTTTCTTAACGATATTTTACTACGACAAATGTATGACAAACTTACTTTCAGCACTCCCGGCGATAATTCGCACGTAAAATTTGCTTTCGGTCAGCCAGAATTGCGTAAAGCCACGGAAGGGTTTCTCATCGCCGTCTCGTTCACGCCATGATACATTTTAAGACTGAACTTAGCAGCGATTGAGATTCTCGAAGTTAAATGTGACGATCGTACGATGCATACTTCTATACTCAAAATCTTGTAAACCGAAATTCGCAAAATCTTGCCGGTTTTTGAATATATTTGACTATAATATCGTAGGCAAATTGTAAAAATCTAATGGAAAAATATTCAATATAAACTAAATAGTGTATTTTAAGATATAAATATGTATCATATAATGATACATGAATCTGTCTGTCGACTTCGGTAGTCTTAAAGATTAACAAATTTTTCAGATGCATCTCTTTACGCATGCGTGATGAGTCTTATGCGCATCGCTGTTTTATTTTCGAACCTCATTGCGCGTATGTCATCTCTGAGGTCTTGCGTGACAGTCACGATGAAAAATAATATTAAATATTTCCAAGTATCTCGTATATTTACGATAAAATCATGTTTACAAAACCAAGTGGATATCTTTTCAAAATATACGTGAAAAAATTATCACCATTCAAATCTATACTCGCTTTTTGAGGTTAGATAAGTGTCATATATTGTCATATAATGGTCGTTCTTATTGTAAAAATACTAATAATGTGATTTTTAGATGGTCGCAGTAATCAACAGCGATTAGTCATCATATTTGGTCTACTCCCCTATCTAATTGCTGAGCATATTCACTCAGTAGGCAAGTAAAACTGGAGTTGTAATCTATATTGAATACTGTTTGTGATCACATTTAACTGAAGAATTGTGGTATATTAAATTTATGATCATTGTTAGGGCCTTATCATGAGCAATTGTAAGGAAACGATGGAGCTGAAAGAGGATCATGGCAGAAAACAATCGTACTATAGATTTTGGCGTAGTATACCTGAACGTATCTCCAGAGGTATAGAGCATTTCTTCTATCTGTAAGTATTATATAAAATTAACTAATTTCATAATATACTCTTTGATTTTGTGATAAAGGCACTTTATAGGATAATACTTTTATTCTTTGTACAGGCTTGGAACAAAAATTGCTCGAAATCCATTAAAATGGATGCTAGGATGTTCTGTGATTATATTAATCTGCATCTTGGGTTTATTCCGTTTTCGACAAGAAAAAAATCCGATAAAACTTTGGAATCCTTCAGACGCAGAATTTGTATTAGATACTGAATGGCTAATGTCACATTATGAAGAAGCTTTAAGGATTCAGACATTTATTTTATCTGGTAATAATGTCTTAGAACCGCAAACACTTATTAAGGTAATCATATGATCATTTTGTATACATTTTTGTTACATAAATTAATATATAAAATATAGTGAATATAGTGAATAATTATAGTGACGTATTGATGTTACTAAACACAAATTTTTATATTTATTATATTCTGTTGTAGTTAAACGAAATAACTAAAGAAATGATCTCTGTTCAAACAACCGAAAAGATTTTTTGGACTGATGTTTGTATGAAGTAAGTGAAAAATGTAAAATTTTTGTTAGAATCACTACGTATTTTATATATGTTTCTTACATTAAAATAAATCATTTAATAATATTTAATTCGTCATTTAATAATTCATTTAATTCAATTTTGTAGACATTTTTTTTTTTATTGTTTGCTCATTATAAGTAAAGTTTTGACATATTTATCAAATAATCTAACTGGTTAAGGTAATTATATATTGTTATGGAAATATTTATTTACAGAGTTCCTACCATTTCTACCTATGCTACTAATAGGCAGAAACGACAAAACTCTTTCTTTGAAGACATTTTCTTCGATGATGATCTCTTCTCAAAATTAAACGACTCGACGTTTGAACCTGTCATTCATTTCAATACTGAACTATATTGCGATGTATTGAATAACTTGCCTAAGTCTTGCCTTATATTTAGTATTTTAGATATATGGGATTTTGATAGTGCTAAAATTGCGGAAGATACAACAGATGAAATTATTGAGAAAATAAATACAGTAAAAGTTAGTCCTACACTGGGACATCCTATGAACTTCAGTGAGCTTCTGGGAGGCATAACTCTAGACGAAAGAGGTAGAATTGTTGCCGCAACAGCTATAAAGACGGACATGATGGTTCATGTTAATTTCCTTGATGTGGACATGGATAAAATAGGAAACACCGCGGGAACCGCTGATTGGGTATGGTAAGTCCGTGTCAAGGCCTGAATCATAATATCTAAATATATTTAAATATATATTTAGCTGCGTTCGGAACTTGTGTTATCAGCGCTAGTGCATCACTTTTTTTGTCTTCGTCGCAAATTAGATGGTTAACAAGTTAGTTTATTTTTTCTAATTAATCTAGTTGTTCAAACAATTTACATACACATTGAAATTTAAAATATACGTACGAAATTCTCATGTTTCACTGCATATAAATTCCTTGAACTAACTTTCTTGAGTTCAGCTAAAAGTTCTTGAGTTCAACCAAAGAATAATATGATGCAATGCCGTTGAAAACACCATGAATGCAATCTTCATATTATACAAAATTGGAATCCTTATTATAAATTAAGATTTATCTTACTACTGATATGTTTGAAAGACATTAAAAGGAAAATAAAGAAGAAAAAAGAAATATACAAAATTATCCCATCTTTCTGAAGTTTTTTCATACTGTGTATATATGATTTAGGCCTTATATTATTTTCATTAGATTTCTGCGAAGAACAGATTATGTAAGATTGCTAAAGTATAAATTATAATGTCAATTGTCAAAACATAATGTTTATTATTACACACATACGCGTATGTGCTTATGTATATATATTATATTATTTATAAGTAATATTATTATTTATAAAATCTCTTCTTTATTGAAAAATTAAAAATATCGAAATATCATTGTTGTAATATTTTACATGAATTATATACTTTCCGATAATTTTTTTTTGGTGATAATCTGCTCTTCGACAGGATTATATCAATTTCAGATCATTTTAACGTCATATTGATTACTGTATTGAATTTTTAAAGATACGATATTCCCTAGAATCCTCTAAATATTTTTTTGTGGGGAATGTTGAAAAACATTGTTTATGATAGTGTCCTAACTACACTGGAGAACATGAGAGAGCACATTTTTTATGCGACTATAAATGATAGAAATGATACTATTTATGTATCATATTCAAAAACGCATTGAAGTCGGAGGACGTCATTTTGAACACCTCCTTGAATAAATTTTTGTTTTGAGAAGCATAAATGTTTGACTTTTCTGTTTTTTTCAAACATACATAATTTTCCATGCTCAAGGTCACTTAAAGGTCATGTCATAAGTCGCTGCTCAAGGTCATGTCATAAGTTGCTGAATTCCTCTCGATGTTGGCTATAAATTCGCACAAACAACAAATAATTGCTATTTAAAAAAAATTATTTTGTCTTGCAAGTCTATGAAAAAAATTATCTTGAAAGAAACTTTGTCTTAATAATTGAACTGTGCAACGTTTTCCTTAGATTTCTTCACATCATCAGAAACAAATAAAATATTTAAGATGTCCGATTTAAGTGAATCACCTTGTAAATGTTATTATATTTACGTCTGCGAATTGTTTGCTCAGAACCTCACTTTAAATTCATAACATTAATTCAACTTCATGTAATAAGTACAAAAATATGACAGATTAATTCACAACAAATTCGCTTATTTACACTTAGGCAACAGAAGATGTGCTGAACTGGGAGTCCGCTTACCTGGAAGCAGCAAAAAACATTTCAGACAAATTGCAACACGAGAGAAACGAAAATACCTCGTTGGTATTTTATTATGAGGCTGGCAGAAGTTTCGGAGATATTAGCGGAACATCCATGTTTCAAGATATGGATAAACTGGCTATAGGAACTATGTTAATGTTTCTTTATGTCTTGACGATTCTATCGAAATCGAACTGGGTAGAGTGGCGAGTACGTTTCCACAATACAGTTATTTTAATGAAAATTCGCTGCTTCCAGTTATTAAAATATTTTCACTTTTTTTACAGTTTTATCTCACTACTATTGGCCTTATGTGCGTGGGCTCTGCGTTTATACTCGCGGTGAGTTTATGCTCACTATTCGGGGTCCCTTACGGTCCGGTACACGCGTCTTTACCTTTTTTGCTCTTGGGTCTCGGAATAGATGATATTTTCGTATTTATGGCGTCATGGAAGCAGATACATACCGACAAGTCAATCTTAGATAAACCATTGACTGAAAAAGTCGGAATAACTTTAGGTCATGCTGGTTCTGCTATCACCGTTACTTCATTTACTGATATCGTGGCATTCTTGATTGGTGCTTGTACAGTACGTATGACATTAATTTTATAATGTACAAAAAAAACATGATGCACATTAGGCTGCGTTTGAAAATTCTACTCGGCTGGTAGAATAGACTAATCAAGATAAAAAGAGTAAAGATTTCTTTATCATGATTGATTAATTAAATATTGCCTGTCGAGTAGTTTTTAGGTTTTCGAATGCAGCTTTATTGTGTGACCCATTCATGAATTTAATTTCTGTTTATGTTTGACTTATCTATCTTACCGTTATGTTTCTTTTCTAACGTTTCGAACTTAAGGCTCAACTATCTCGAATTAATAAAACTATCTAGAATTATGAAGCAATTATGTTTTTCAGGGAAAACTAAAAAATAAAGCTATTTGCCGCAAAAAACATTTTTCGCCTGTGACGTCATAAATTAATATAGTTGCCGAGAGATAGTCGAACTTTAAATAAGGAAACAATCTCTGCATATTTAAACAAATATAATTTTAACATATTATTATATTATTAACATATTATATTATTGCGTCTGATTCTGCTAACATTACAGAAGAAATACTGTTTTTACATAAATAATGTATAATTAGATTCCATAGACACCAACAATATTTCTGTTTTTAGATATTACCATCGCTTCAGTCGTTTTGCATCTACGCCGCAGTTGGTGTACTTGTAACGTATCTGCTGCAAATTACCTTTTTCGTCGGCTGTTTTACTTTGGACACTAAGAGAATAGAGAAAAAGAGAAGTGGGGCGTTACCATGCATAGTGCATGAAAAATTCACGTCTGAGTTGATAGATCCGAGCAGTACAATTTCTTGGAGATTTATAAACGTTTTGTACTCGCGTGTGATATTTACTACGATTGGGAAAGTTGCTATCGTATTAATTACAATCACAATGATGTCTGCAGGCGTGGTGGGTACTGTTCAACTGGAACAATGGTTCGACCCCCTTTGGCTGTTGCCAAAAGAGTCCTACCTGAATCAGTATTCCCTTATTGTGAAGCAAAACTTTCCCGGTCATGGATTAAATTCTTTCGTCGTTATGGGAGACGGTGTTGATTTCCCTTCTGAAATGCCTAAGATAATATCTTTAACAGAACGTTTAGAAAACGCATCTTTCGTTCAAACAGTAGAGCCATGGCCGATTGATTTTGCGAGATTCGTGTCAACGTATTATAAAACAGGTTACTTACTGAAATATATTTATTTGATCTGTTCGTCTTGAAAGTGGCAAAATGTTGATATTGAACGTATTCTAAAAACTGCAATAATTCAAGTCTAAAACTTCTTGAAATGTATAGCACAGGAACGACTTTATGTCACTTTTGAAACGAACTGTTCGTTTGTCGATAAAATAATTTCGCAAATTAATTCGACAATGTTTCGTTTTTGTTAGATTTAAAGACCACGACAATCACAGACAGCGAATTTCATAATTATTTGTCGAAATTTCTCGTTAGTCGAGCCGGTGGCAAATATCAAAGGAATTTCTTCTTCAACGACACGTTCACGTGTGGTAGAAACACTCCACACATCACTATTGCAAGCATCGACTTTAAATTCAAGACCTTTAAAGGTCCTCACGAGTGGATACCGGCGATGGACGATAGTAGACACATAGCAAAAGAAGCGCAAATTCATGGATTCGTAACGGTGTGGTGCAAATTTTTCGGCCCGTGGACTAGCGACAAACTGATCTCTCAGGAAGTAATACGAAACGTCTTACTGGCATTAGTCTGCGTCATAGGTACCACGGCTATCGTCATCGCTGAGTTGCAGACCTGCTGGTGGATTCTGCTCTGTGTACTTCTCACCTTGCTAGACGTTTGTGGCTTCATGTATTTCTGGGGATTGACGATAGATATAATATCTTGCATCGGTGAGTACATTTTGCATTTTACGCATTTTGCATTGTACTTCGCATCGTGGTTTCGTCCTAGTACCTGAGTACCTGAGAATAAAAACACCGTATTCACCAAAGAGTATTCATTCAATTTCTCGTAAAGCTGTGAAATAAGCTCACTTTTAAATACTATTGAATATTGACGTATTTTATAAGACTCGATTATCTTGGGCAGTGAGACTGATTTGGTTACAGGCGAAAAATGACATGCAGTAAGTTTTTTGCGGTATATAGCTTTATTTTTTAGTTTTCCCTGAAAAGCAGTTTCGTAACTCCGAAGCCTGTAAAATGTGCGGTAAACTGAGACATACGTCCGATATGTTATGTAAAATTGCAAAATAATTCTTGAATAGGTCATTTTTTAGCCGTCTCAGCTGTTACGGTCGCCATAGCATTTTTTTGCCGCATATTTTATAAGTTTTAGAGTTACGACATTACAACTTTTTCAGGCAAGACAACAAAGCCATGTGGTTTTTGGTCATTTCAGGCTAAACATAAAGCTATATGCTGCAAGAAATTTACTGCATATATGTCATGATTTCTGATCTATGACATTATAAACTAATATAGCTACCAAGAGATAGCCGAGTTTTAAGAACAAAACCAAAAATGTATGATAC
This sequence comes from Dinoponera quadriceps, assembly GCF_001313825.1. Taxonomy (NCBI): domain Eukaryota; kingdom Metazoa; phylum Arthropoda; class Insecta; order Hymenoptera; family Formicidae; genus Dinoponera; species Dinoponera quadriceps. Next base: position 1,050,728 of record NW_014556168.1, read on the forward strand.
ACGTGGATCCTTTTCATCCGTCGTTCGTAAAGGAAGTCTTCTTTCTGCTCGAATCCTCTTCTGTAGTGTCGATCAGTGCACTTGACGTTGGCTGCTTTGCTTCAATGAGTAATCTTTCGCAGGTCTCGAACTGGGCATTGGTCTCAGCGTTGACTACGCCGCGCACGTAGCGCACGCCTTCCTAAATACTGAATCGCATCAGGACGACCGCAACGCTCGCACAACGCGAGCGTTGAACGCGATCAAGTACATCGGTGCAGCGGTTGCATACGGCGCCGGCTCAACGCTGCTCGCCATCTCGATGTTGGCCTTCTCGTCGTCTTACGTATTCGTGTCCTTCTTCAAAATATTTCTCTTGGTGGTCCTGTTCGGACTCTGGCACGGACTGATCTTCTTGCCGGTTGTACTGAGCGTCATTGGGCCACGAAGTTTACGCTCGACACAGCGACAGCCGATGTCCGAGAAAGCCGCCATAGCCGACGACGAGAATTAAAGAACAAAGAAATTGCGGATAGTGCTCTTTCAGACATCCTCGTTCTTTATCAATAATATTTATTTTTGGTTCAATAAACATACAAAATTATTACACTATCCGTACTATTAATTCACACATTTATACAAAAATAATAATAATAATAATAATAATAATAGTAATACGTCGGATAATTTAAAAGCGATAGTATTTATAGATCTTTAGGTAATATATATATTAAGATAAAAAAATTATATATATATATATATATATATATATATAGATAATTATATATATATTTATATTTATATAAGAAATAGTAAACAAGTACAAAATAATGTAGCAAGGTTGATATAGATTTATTCTCAATTATCATCGATCGTCGGAAAGGAACATGACTATTATAAACGTAACGTAATCATGTTTTTTGTTGGATGCATTTAATCCTTTATGTATAATCGTAATTAATGTTTATGACGTAAAAATGAGCGGCGAGGGAGCGACCTTTGGATTGATTGGCGAGCTCCCTCCGCTGCCTCTCTCAGTCTTGCACAGTCCACAGACATTCGCTCGACCTTTCACACGCGACCCCGTCCTCTTTGTCCCTTCTTCCACTCGTTCCTTCCACCCCTCTCGATACCGTCGAATCACGGCCGATGGAACGACGTGCGAGAGGGGCCGGAGTACGCGTACGGGTCGAACAAGACGCAGATAGAGAGGCGGCAGGGACGTAGTAGGACACGTATTCGTACGCTCGCACACGCGTTGCCGGAAATACACACACACACACACACATACATACACACATTCTCTCCCTTTCTTTCTCTCCATCGGGGCACGCGCACGTTGTCCACACTCAAGCACACGACGGTAGTTAGACTGCCGGGGGGCAGCAAGCCACGCACGAACGATACGGCGATTACTTATTACACATCTCCTTAGTTAAGTCGAATTTTACAAATCGGGATCGTACATTCCATAATTGATGAGGAACCATCGATACAATCAATAATCGTAATCATAATAATATTCACTTAGCAAAATGTGCCGATCGGTAATTGTGGCGGATGACGCGTGATGTGAGCACAGTTAGTTTGCGTTTACGACGGGGTGTTTCGGGGTTATTCGAAGGGCGGAGGGGGGCCTGGGAATATCGAGCCTTCGGGAGGGACAGCGGGGAAGATCCGATCCGGTACACGGTATCGGGGCAGACACAGGGAAGAGGCGGGAGAGGAACTCGAAAACGACGATGACCGAGGGCGGGTGGAGCGAGGAAAGTCGCACGTCTGCTCGCCGGGGGTTTCGAGGTACACGCACTTAGGGGGTACACCGTGGGAAAGACACTCAGGGCAGACAGACACCGACATAGAGACTAGGCTACCGACTATATGTAATATCTATCTAAACGTGTAATTAGCGTACGCACCGCGTACACACACACACACCCGGTACGTCCGCACTCCGCTCCGCCTTTTTGCGTGAAATTCGACGGAGGGCGCGTCAGAGAAGCGTTCTCGCCAGTTTCGTTTTCTTCTTCTCTCATTTTCTTTTGTTACTCTCTTATCTCCCTCTCCTCCCCGACTCTTCTCTTTATTATCGTTTTATTATAATCAGCGATCGCGTCGTAGTCGTGTCTCCCTCTCTTTTCCTTCCTTTCTCTTTCTCCCTCTCTCTCTCTTTTTTTTTTATAGTAAACGCTATGTAGTCTTTATTACTCAAGCTTATGCCCAAAAATCTACCAGAGGCACTTTGGGTTTATTAGTACCATTTGAAGTCGGCGTGCGCGGGGGAGGGTACCGCACGCCCCGTCCTCCTGCGCGGAACAGCGGGCGAGCGACGTGAGAGAGCACGTGTCTTCACGTCTCATCCTCGAGAAAGCGTTAGTGTTGGTTGATTAATTGGCTGTCACCCGTCGTCGTCCCGTTAGTCGTGATCGTTTCTCGCCTCCTCTCCTTTCCGTCGCGGCTTCTTAGACGCGATTATTACCCTGTCTGGCGATGCCTTCGCCACCGCTCACCGTCGTCTTTCCCGTCTTCTGGCGACCTTCCACCCCGCCCTCCCCCAATTCCTCTTCCTCGTGAGCCTACCAACTCCGTACCCTTCTTCCCGCTCTTCCTTACCTTTCCACCACGGTCTTCCGATGTCTTTTTTTTGTTTTTGAGCAATAAATACTTTCTCCACGTATACACTTGTTCGCGCAACGGCTTACGCACGCTTCTCCTGATGAAGTCGGGAGCGAATACGTCACGATTGCGAGCCGTTACTCACCAGCTTGCGCGGTGAGATCGCGGTTACGACAGATGCCGAAGTGTACGAGACATCCGATATATATCACAACTGTAACGGAGGATTCGAGAAAGATGCAAGTGTTACACTTTCACCTATCGAGTAAGAGTACAATAGAGGGTGAGTGAGTATAATAAAATATTTACACACCGTGTACTTTCTATTCGATTTCTCTCACAACCGATCATGCCATGCAAGCCCCCCGTGAGAAGTGGCTCGCAATCGTGGACCACTCGACGCGTTCCCGACTTGGTCCGGAGAAAAAGAGAACGTGCGCGAACCGTTGTGCAGACGAGTGTACGACTGCACATTGAATTGACGCACAGGACACACGCACACGCGCATACACGTCGGGCATCATCGTCATTCGCGCTTACCAGCCAGCCGCACGCATTGACAGAACGCCACGTTGGATGAGGGCGAGAGAGCTGTATGACTACCCGAAGACGCCTCATCGCGCGTGAAACACTCGGCTTCGAATTCGATTGGCTTCCTCGTTCCCGAAAAGCACGCGAAGTCGCAGAGAGCCGGGAATCGTGCGAGCGTGCCGCGAGGAGCGAATTGTCGCACGCGGCCACTTGTGGTTCTGCGGTGTGATTTGGCGATTTGTGCGTATAGATACAAAGGGGGAACGATATAGTTCTTCCGAGAAAGACGCGCAGAAAATGCAGTCGTCCCGATCGCGGGCGACTTGATTTCTTTTTTCTTTTTTTCACTCGAGGCGCGGCGACCTTCCGGCGGCGATATGTCAGCACCCAGACGCGGAATTCCAAAAAAACGACGACACATGTACGCGCTTTCTGGGTACTGTGTGCAATGCTTTCGGCTCTCGACCACAGACAGAGACACACACACACGCGCGCACGCATTCGCTCACTCATCCACACTCACCCCATTCACTTCTCACATGCACACCAATATGGCTACATCCACAGAGTTAATGTTACGCTTTAATTAATGATTATCAATTCAATATCAATTCAATATCAATGTATTACAATCAGACAATACTCAACAGTGATCGTTATTCATTATATATTACAATAATTAAGAGTGACAACAACATGACGACGGAGGCGTTGAAGCATTACAAGGGGGCGAAGGGAAAAGGGAGGGGAAAGAGAGAGAAAGAGATCAAAAGGGTAGCATGAGATGAATCGGGAATCGGAAGATGAGGAAAGAGCGGGGGCTTCGATAGTGGACATGCTACAAATGGCGTATGAGGGATAAGAGAGAGAGAGAGAGAGAGAAAGAGAGGGGAAGATAGAAGATAGCGGACATATACGGATAAGGGAGGACGTGGGCGAAAGAGTGGGGGGNATGAATATGGAACAGCGACGATGACATCGGTGACGGATGCACGACAATAGGGGATGAACGATTAAATGGCGAAATGGAACGATGATTCGGAGACCAAGGAGGGGAAGCACGCACACTCAACACAACCGTCACATCGAGCTGGCCTCGCGCGCGGCCATAGTCCATAGATTAATTACCTATTAACTAGTACACAGTCTGTCTCCGTTGACGCGGATGACTTTCCTCCTCTCTCTTTCTCGCGAGCGTCTCGTGTAGGTATACGTAATACACCATGTAAATACGCGCGTGCGTGCGGTACGGCGTGGTATGCCGCGACAGCGACGAGTAATTAGAGTAGCGCTTTTAAGCGTGAGCGAGAATGAGACGCCGACTACGTCCCGTTTTGTGTGTACACGTGTGTGTGATAAGGTATGGCAAAACTCGGGGCGAGGATTGCCGGGGCCTACTGCTCGCACGCGCGCCTCTCCCTCGAATACTAGATATACGCACACGCACACAACAGGCATGCTTGCGCCGGTATAAAGTGTATATATGTACACATATACATACGACATACCATCCATATATATATATATATATATATATATA
>NW_014556168.1:1055587-1087672 GCF_001313825.1 Dinoponera quadriceps
TATATATATATATATAATCGTTTAATTACTCACTGTTATCCGTAATTATCGTTAATCTCTTAAAATTCGTCAGTTCGTAATTCAAAAAATTTCAGCTAGTAGCGGTGGATGGAAATGTTTCTTCGTTAAAAATCGCCGATCGCCGAACTTCCCGAGCGCCGGCAATCGACCGTTTTTTAAACACATTTACAAATATCGATCAATCCGGCTTGATGATTCCCTCACTCGCCTTATCACTAGTGCTCCATTATTACATTCATCTTAAAATCACTCGCGATTTATGCAAAACGTGCGATCACGCCGCAGCGCAGCGAGGGTTGGTGTGAGGGAGGGTTGGGAGGGAAGGGAAGGGAAACGTCGCGGCCCCGCTGCTCTCTTCTTGCACGACTCGGACGCCGGAGAGATGTGATCGTACATTTAATATCCTATTACAATTACTCATGATTTTTTTTTTTTTGATATCTTATGTACAATATGCGCGCGGCATGTGCTTATGATTATGGCCACACCTTACGAACCGGCGACCTCTGAGAAGACTTCCTCGACACATATCTTTTTTTCCGTTTTTCTTTTTAACACTTAGTCCTTTAATTAACTTCCTAGTTAACTCGCGGCGTGCACCCACCTTGCGGGTCCTCCCGAGAGTTCACTCGCGCGAATCGCGTCAAGTTGGCGAAAAAACTGGCTTGTTTGCACGGAACCTGAGACAATCGATTACAAGATAGGCCAGTCAGTTCCCTTCGGTTCGCGCCATTCGAGAATACCGAAACGCGATCGACCGCTCAGCAAGGTAACTCTTGACGAGCGGGCTTCGTCGGGTGCTTCATGGAATTCATGGTACATCAGGGGTTGTCCGCCGCCATTATATTGTGCACTTGCTCGAGTTTGTACGCCAGTCTCTGCTTCTGCGAGAACTCGTCCTCCTCGAGAGTGACTATCAGTTGTTCGTTGTATTTACCCGCGTACGTATATAGTTCGTATAAAGCACAGTTCGTGTTAAACTCCGTTGTGTGCAACTGAAAGAAAAAGAGAGATCGAACGAACACGTGCGTATTAGTCAGAAATTATACCGAGGCGCAGGCCGCGTCTTAAAGAGGTTGTGCGAAGCTCAATGTTGTATTTTCAACGGCGCATCAAGAAGACCCACTCATTAATTTAGTGTGTCAACTTCAGACAAAATTATCTTAGCTTTCGAACAATGAATTTTCTCAAATTGCACAAGCAGTTAGATAACATTTCAGTCTACATTTCATCAAGTTCTTAGCAAACTTATTTCGCTTTACACAACCTCCTTAAGTCTGTGTATCTATGAGGAATACAGAAACGGATAAATACCCTCGATTCTTCGGCAAGCATGGCATTCATGTCTTGATCGGATATGGCTGGCATGACTTTGATATCTGAGTAGTAACGCTCTACCCACTCTTTGTACACTGGAATGTCCTTCGCGTATAACAGTTTCGAACTCGGAGAGTCCTTACCTGCGAACAGCGAAAGAGAAGTGCATCATCGACAAACGCAAAGCACACTTCTTTTATGCATCACCGACTCACATTCATCAGCAGAGTCGCAACGAAATGATAACGCAAGTTACATACCTAATCTATGGTCCGACGTTGAGCAGCTGTCCATGAACGTCTGCGCCACGACGGACAGACACGAGTCCACGATGTTGGACTTGTGTATGTCGAAGATGAAATTCGGATTTTTTATGAGATTGACCCAAAACCTGAGCGGGAGGGAATTGCTCTTCCACGTGTGTACCACCTCGGGATCGGATATGCCGTGTTGCAGCGCTTGATCGTCCATGAAGTCAAACATGTATTTGATAGCGAGAGGAAGCGCCGAGCCGCGGTGGGCAGTGCTGAATATGGTCTCGAATAGATCGTCGACGAATTTCTGGAGCGTACCCTTCGTCGCCAGTAGCCTCGTCAGGTAAATCTCGGAGACCATCTTGTTGCCGCGGTCACCTTCCTTCCGCGCATCCGAGTCGTGATGCTTCACCAGGTGCCAGACCTTCATACCACCGTCGTGGTTCTGATTGAGCGGCGAGGTGGCACGGGAGAGCGGAGGACTGGCCGAGCTAAACTTACTGAGATTTAACGTCTCGTACTTGTGCGATTTGTCTGTCTTCTCCGACAGGATCGAGAGATTATATATAGAAGATTGTTTGGAGACTAAGTTGAGCGACGCTGCGTCTGGTACCCTGTAATGATTCAAAGTGTTCCTCTTTTTCCATTCGCCCTCTGTCTTCGTTGTCGAGTCTTCGTCGTAGAGAATTAATCTGCCGGATGCGCCAGTTCGCCATTCTGCAACATTTCGTCGGGTATTGGAGAAATTCGACTCGATTGAAATGTGACAAGTGTTCACGCGTGAAGAGTTTCTCTCACCGAGATCGAGGTCGTCCTTTCGCGGTCTTTGGCTGTAAGGAGTCGCTCTGTAAATCGTGTCCAACGCTTTCTCCTTCACCTGAGATATCGTGTCACAATCGAGGACCTTGACCGGCACGTTTTCCGTATTCGGATCCATCCCGCCGACGAATACGGTTTGCTGCGATATCGAGACATAGACCGTCTGAAATTTCCAAGAAACGTTATCATCACGTCGAGTCACGCTCTCGTTAAAGTATCCACGCCTTTTCTCACCATAGGCTTGAAATCGATAGACTGCCTGATCAACTTTTCTTCCGACAAAGAGTACCGTGCCTCCGATGTAATCGCATCTACGGGACCCTTGTCGACCTGCTGTTTCACCGCGCGAAACAACACGTACAGCGGTTCACCAGCGCATTCTCTCATGAACTTGTACAAAAGAAACGTGAACCAGGCAGACAGCATCTTCTCAGCGACACTTTCAGTTCTGGAAGGAGAAAGGAGTTATTCTCACAGCTGTCTTGTGACACATTTGATTCGTTAAAAGTTACAAGGACGCGGGTAGCTCTATTATCGTTAAGTTGTCGATGCGCGCTTACCGTCTCAGGAATAACTTCGGGTGGCTCTTGCCCTCGGTGCACTTCTCGATGAGGTCCGCCAGCAGGGTCTTCAGAATGTCCGTGCAATACTCCATCTTGCTCTGAAGCGTGACCATGATGAGACTGGCGACGTTCACGCGGTCTCTCATGGAGAAGTAACGATTGCTCTCGAGCGTGCGCACGAACAGCAGCAGGAAAGTCTTGTTCATAATCAGTTGGCCGAACAGACGCAGCCCTTTCTCCTTCCGCACCAATTCCGGCCTGTCCCACTGCAACACCGGGCTGTTGTCGTCACTGGGGAATAATATCATCATCGCGTAAGTGCGATAATCGAGGAACGGTATGCCACCGCTGGTCAGGTCGCCCGTGAGATCCGTCATCTCCGTCTGCAGCTCGGCGAAGGCCTCTTTGCACTCAGCGGCGACCCGCAGCTCCAAGATGTCCATCTGTTCCTGCATGTTCTTCAGCACCCTGTTGCTCTCGGTGGACTTCCTACGGTAGGCGATGAGGAACGCTATGAATACGAAGATCAGTATCACGATGGTGGCGATCACGCCGATGAGCGCGGGCTTCGACAACGGGCCGTTGAGTCCGGCCGGCAACGCGTAGCTGAGCTTGCCGATGTTGTAACGCAGAGTACCGCCGACGATCAGTATCACCTCCGGCAGTTCCTGCTTGTTCGGCAGACCCTGCGAGTCGAGCGCCGGCGGCTGGGTCAAAGGCGGCCGACAGGTGAGCTGCTGCCGCGACAAGGACGTGACGTTGCAAAAAGCGTTGCCGATCTGCACGACCACGTCGGACTCCTGGCAGGCGCGGTCGAGGTGCTGGCCGTTGATCGTCAGATAGTCGCTCTTGTAGTACTTGATCTCCTCGTCGAAGACCTCGTAGATCGGGTTCGGATAGAGGAGGAAATGATTGAAGCCGTGCTGGGAGAGATTCCGCACGCCGGTGACGTTGTCCATGCGGAAGCCGTACTCCAGGGAGAGCGGCCGCTCGGCGTCCAGCATCACGTGTTCCGGCACCTCGATCGTCGGCGACTTGCACACCATGCTCTCCTGGCTGTGCACCTCGCACTGCGACACGAACATCTTCTCGTCGAAGTAGACGTACATCTGCGGGCTCTGTATGTAGCCGAGGTTCTTCCCGGTGACCGAGATCTTAATCCCGCCCGCCGGTATGCCCTTCGGCACCTTCATCTGACCGGCCACGCCGCTCTCCACGCTCTCTATCGTCGGATCGTCCACGTACTCGAAGAAACCGTCGTAGAGACGCTTGCCGCCGTCGAAGGACATCTTCAGCATGCCGCTCCGCTTGCGATCGCTCGGGCTGGTCATGCACAGCGCCTCGTTAGACTCGGCGCTTATTATCGAGCAGGGCAGGTCGTCGATGTCGGCGTGGATGGTGCTGCCGGCGTTCATGTAGTTGCCGGTGATCTTGATGGTGGTGCCGCCGCTCAGCGGCCCGTACTTCGGCGATATCGAGAGGATCTGCGGATCCACGAACTCGAAGTTGTATTCGGACTCCCCGCGGAAATCCTCGATCTTGACGATCACGGGGCCGCTCCGGCCCTCCTGCGTGCCCGGACCGTCGACCCGGCAGACGATCTGCTTCGTTCGTATGTAGAGCTCCTCGTACGGTAGACACCGCATCCCGGCCACGGTCACGCCTCCGGCTATGTCCTGCGTATCGCACAACGATTGGTATCTTCAGTCGTATCGCAAGGCGAAGCACTATTTCAAGAGATTTCGGAGAAGAAACGCCACGATCTCTCTCTTTTGATCGAGACATCTTGGCGCGACGACGCGTCGTCGAGGGAAAGGGGTCTTCCTTACCTTGAAAGTCTTGCCGAGATTGATGCCGCGTATCGTCACGTTCGTGTTACCCTCCCAGGGCCCCATTACCGGCTCGAATATGTGTATCTCCGGATTTGGGCAGGTGGAATTGCTGTTCAGCCACATGCCCACGCCGCGGTCGCACTGATCCCTCACTTCGCATCTGTCCGAGGTCTGACACCAGCCGCAGCCGTACTTCGTCGGCAGCGCCAAACACATACCGCAGTTGTCCGCCATGTCGCGGCATCTGTATATCACCAGGTGTATGTTGTCCGGATTATCCAAGGGTTTCGAGCCGCCCCAGATCACGGCGAAGGGCACCGTGATGTTTGGCGCGCGAGACGTGTAGGAGAATTCGGTGTCGTCACAATAGATCGTGTCGGCCAAGAGGCGCGCGTTCACGCTCGTCACGCGACCCTCGATGTTGAATTGACACACGAAGCGCGTTTGTATGATGAATTGCTGAAAAATCGTACTTTTGTCGTAGAGAAAATAACACGCGTTGAACGAACGATTTCTCTTATCGTTCGATTCGATCGTGCAATTAAGGCAATTGGTTGGTAAAAGTTATGTCGCGTGAAACTTGATTGCTTGTCAGTTGAAACAATCTACTGAAATAGCATAATTAAAGCGGCACATCGATAGTCTGAAAAGAGCACAAAAGGACAGCGAACGGATAGAACGTTCGATAATTAGCGATGTAATGATTTTCGACGTACCCCAATGATATGCACTTTAACCCGTATCGCCTTTTTAATACCGGAAGACACGAGGATCTCTTGAGAGTCGGTAGCGTTTATAGTGGGACAAAAACCTGGCCCACTTCTATAGCTTGGTCCCATTCTCTGTAAAACATATGTAAGCTCGTGAAAAAGGCGAGATGATACTTGCGTTCAACTATCACTGCTAAAACACTGTTCGAAGTTCCCTAACTTCACGCCGCTTCTTTACTCTGGTTTTATTTGTTGTGCTATTAATATATTTATCCGATATACTTTATACATGTATATGTAATCTGAGTGTTTCAAACGTTAAAAAGCGCAAAAATCCCGAGCGCCGAGTTTTCGTCAAAAATTACTAGTTAATTGATGATCGTGCACGGATAATATTCACGGATCGGATCCAAGGCTTTAACTTCAAAACGAATCAAATTGGAGTCGAAAATGGATTTGGTTGATACGTATTAACGTGTAATTTAACAACCGGATTGCAATTTTGGCTCGGAACTAGGCGCGCGGAGTCTGCGGCATATATAAACCGCTTATCCGTGAAAACGATAAGTCCAGGTTTGAAACATTATTCAGCGAAATGCGGATAAAAGCAGGATACGATTTTAGCGGGATTTTCTCGACTCGGGTTCCCTCTCTCGCCCTGTTTCCGAAATAAACGGAATCGTCAAGTGTTCGTAAATTCGCGGAGTATCCGGATGTTGTTAATCTCCCGCGTAAAATCGAGACGCAATTTTGAAGAATAATAGCAAGCACTCAGAAATCTAGACAATTAATTCCGCCCTCGATAATCTGTTTGCCTCCGGCGAATTTAATTAATCGACTTACACTGACTCCCGTAACGAGGATATCGTTCCGACAATTCTCCGCCGTGTCGTGTGTGCACCGGTGGCCGTCGACGCACCAGTCGCACGGGAAGCTCGACGACACGCACTGTGTGCACGAGCTGTACGTGTTACAGTCGAAGAACGTGAAGTTCGTCGCGACCAGATCAGGCCCGTTGGTCATCCTGACGGACAACTTCGCCGTGAAGTGATGCCGGCCTGGCGGTATCGACGGCAACAAGTCGGTCCTCGGCGTGGTGCAGTTGACGCCGTAAGACTTCCTCGAGGCATTCGTGATGAGGGTCTTGTCGAGGGCGGAGAAAGCGCACAGGAACTGGCCCGAGAGGGTCGGCAGATTCTCGATCACGAGCTCGAGAGTCCTGGCGGTGGTGCGCTGCAGTTGGTCCGGGGTGACGGTGGTGATCGTCGTGCACCGGCCGCTCTTGTAGGAGATCCAATAGAGCGGGTCCTTGGCCGCGTCCTGACAGTCGCTGCGCAGGTTGCATTTGTTCTCCAACGAGCACCAGCCGCAATACGGGTCTTTCGCGCCCAGGCAATCCCAGCAGGTCTTGTAGACCGAGCACTCCTGCACCTTGACCTTCGACACCTTCTTTTCCGTCAGTACATAGAGATGCATCAGCTGCGAATCGAACAGTAGATCCGGGTTCACCGGGGAGCCGGGGTCGATCTCGAGATCGCCGTATTCCAACGCCAACGTCGAACTCTCCACGACCACCTGAAAGAAGAGATTTTTTTTCTCTTGTAGGAAGATCGATTAGGGCGCGATCAAGCGTACGAAGCGAGTTCCCAAGCTCGACGAAGGGAACGATAAACAGTTAAATGATGTTCCCGCGCGAGATAATTCGAGCCTTGAGGAATTATCGAGAGTTTGACGATTGTCGACACTTCGACATTTTGTCGAAAGTTTAATTAGCGGCATAAGCCGGGCTCGTCGATTCACCGGGGGAAAAATAAAAATCAGAGATCGATGGTAATCGGTGGATTCGCGCGGAATTAGAGGGACACGCACTCGTTGATTGCAGTTAACAAGCTTGTATAATATATTTATCGTAATGCCAGAGTGCTCATATTAACGAAACGCGGATGACATGAGCGGGATGAAAAATTAAATATTCACGATGGAATTATGAACAACTGCTAACACGGCTATTTGCCGGGTAGAGCTTACTTCCGTTTTAGTATTTATTGGTTATTAATTATCGATATTAGTTCTGACGTTCATTGCGTATTCTGTTTTCCCGGTCGCGCGAGAGGGAATATTTCCAAAAAATATTTGATACGGTGCCCGCTCCCCCCTCTCTCCGCCGCTCGTGACTCGCGCGACATATATCATCTATTTTAATATAGTAACAACGTATATAATAATTCGGCACTGCGACATGAATCCGACAGCGGCGTGAATTTTGCAACGACCCGCTATTTTACTCCCGTATTACGAAAGTTACATGAATATTTACACCGTCGCGCGGATTCGTCCTCGGCAAATTTCCCAGGTGGTTACCGTGACTGTCGCAGGTGAGTTTTTTGTAACTTCAATGCCGGCTGGTGGTCGCCGGCGTCTGCCTTTAAAATTGCAGTCGCCGAAAGTAACAGCGTAGCTGCAATTTGCACGCTATTATTTTAACGTAAAACTCGACGACGACGACGAGTACGACGTGGACGCGACTTTCTCGTGCGACGACGACGTGGTACAATCACCCGCCAGGTGCATTCGCAGCATTCATTTTCTCTCAGACCTCACCGCGCGCGTCTCATTCGCGGTCGCGGTTAAGGGGGTCGCAAATTAAATCCCAGTCCGAGACCCGGGACTTTCAATCGGCAGCGAAACGATGACGGCGGGTCCTCCTCCCCTCGACTAGAACAGAATCGTTCGCGGCCCTAATAAAAAGGTCATACTCGCGAATAGTAATAACAGTAATCACCCGAGCGCAGCACGACACGGATCGCAGTGACGTTTAGCTCCGGTGTGCCGAGGTTATTTGAGAACGAGCGACATTCGCTGCCCGTCGGTAGTTATTATCGTCCCGAAGAATTCTCTTAACGATTGTCACGACCGCGACGACGTAACGATTGCGTTATTATTCTTAGCCCCGTGAGCCCTCAATTATAAATGGAATTAATTGAAAGCAAGACTCTTTAACGATTAAAGAACTGTCCTTAGATTCATGCAGTGTACTTTATATCATTTCTGTGGATCTTTGATTTCTCGGCCCCCAGGGTTCTTCATTTATATTCTCTCCGTTCACTACGAGTCCTTTTATTAATTTAAAATTCCTCATATACGAGATACCCATTTCGTCCGAATTTTTCGATTTCAGATTATGTAGTGATAGTCGGTTTCTTATACCGCTCTAAAATTTGCCAATCGTTATAATAATACATAGAATGCGTAATGCGAAATGGAAAAAGACATCGCTGGGAACGGGCTATTCTGTTGAGGCAGAGATGGAATAGTTAAGCATTCGCGTGTAATTTACAACAAATTGAATTGAGAGGGTAAAGCGGAGTTCGCGGTAAACGCGTAGCAGGCAGTCGCTATTTCGATTTAATTAACAAATATTAATTAAGTTGCGTCGCGACACATCGTGCTTGAATATAAACGGCGTGAATCGAGCCGACCGACATGCAATTTGCTGCAATTTGGGAAACATCTGTTCGTCTATTCCACAATGCTCATTAGAACGATAACTGATGTTCCTTAATGAAGGCAGAAGAATACATTATTATTTTCATCGTATCGCTTCAATGTTATATCTACCGCAAATGTGTGTGTATATTATGCCCTTAAAAAATTATACCAACCAAGAAGATCGGAAAAATAATCAATTTTCAAGATTTTATTACGTGACATCCGTAAAAAGACTCATCGCCATTTAAGCGGTAAGCATAGCTAGGGAGTAGGTAGGATTTCAATCAGAGGGAAGAGTGCAAAAATTTATTTTCTCACAAAACTTGTTAGCATACTTATATTAAAGCCAGTCTTCACGGATCTTCAGAGTAAGCTTTCTTCATACTTATTCTTCTAGCTTCTTTCTTTACGCGAGCACCATTTTTCTGTGTACGCTTAGCATACATAGTTCACTGAGGCAATTTTCTGACATTGTCGACCGCAACCAGGTTTTCACCCTTTGCAATGTACTGAAAAACCTTTCAATGATACTCGTTGTGCACGGTTGGGCGAAGGAACGTCTGGTGGTGAATTCGAGAAATTTTCATTTTCATAAAGCCTTGCTGATACTTCGTCATTAGTTTTTAATTGCAGAACACGCACTACAGTTTTTTTATAAAATGTAAATTGTAATGCATCAGTTACATTTCTTTACTTTTATGGTTTTCATAATTTAATTTAATTATGAAACTTTAATTTGCTCCCCCTCCCGCCAAAGAATTATGAATGGACAAGCGCCACCTATCCCCTCTTAGCTATGCTCATGGTGGTAGGTCTAACTCCTTAATTAAAATTTAGTGTCTCGCACATCGAAGATCCGTTGCGTCGTTAATCGACGCGCTCTTACCAGATGCGAAAAGACGGAGAGAGATAAAGAGAGAAAGAGGGAGATGGAAGACGCAAAGGCCGACGGAGAGTACGGAAGGATTCTAAGCAAAGGCCAAGGGCTGTCCACTTCGTACTGATCAGCATTCGACCCCTGGCCGAGTAATGAGTCGTTACCTAAGACAGGCAATCACGGCGCGTACGGCAAGTATGTTAGAATCTCGGCGTCCGTAGGTATACGGGCGGGGAAATAATAACAATAATTACGACGCTACCGAGTGTGTCGGTGTGCTGGTGGTGGTTAATTCTAAGGTTCGCCCGTACTCGCGGCTGGCGGGCTTTTTAGCGTGATTTCACGTCGGTGCGGTAACGCGAGTGCGATGCATGTTCGCGCGTCATTCGGTCTCGGTAAATCCTCGACGTCGACGCACAAAGAGGCTTTAATAAACGCGCGCGGATAAAGGCAAGATCGGCGAGGTCGAGGATGAGACGGTGGGTAGGTGAGCTAAGAAAAAGGGAGAAAGAGAAAGAGATAAAGAAAGAAAGAAAGAGACAGAGGGAGTGAGAAAGGACGAAGGAGCAGATAGAAATTATTTCTTAATGGAAGAAGAAGCACCAAGGGAGTCGCGGAGAACGGACGGAAAGGTGGTACCCGCGTAATGATGAAGAAGGAGACAAGGTGGAGGCGAGAGGCTCGCAAGAAAGTCTCTTCCCGCGTAGATGAGCGCAAGCATAACGGACGAGAGGATGCGACGTAAAAAGAACGGCGCCGATAAAACAAAAGTCTGATAAAGTTTTCGAGGGCGAATGAAGGAGTCGGAAGAAGAAAAGGACGTTATCGGCTGGACGAAGGCAGAAGAAAACCCGATGAAAATAGAATGCATCGATCGCGGAACGGTGCAAGAGGCGGCTAGCCGGCCGGCGCGAACGAGCAATCGTTATCTCGAAATTCAAACCTCCGCTGGGACTCGAGTGTAATTTAGATCACGAAGTAGACATCCAGTAATTATCCAAATTCCGTAGAAATAATGCTATTAATCCTGTACCCGCATGCAAGCTCGCGGACGAGGGCCGCCGGGGCATCTCTCGGCGCGCAAGGTCGAAGTATTATCGCGAAATAGCGGATATTACCTCGCGATCGAGGTATTACTTAATTAGTGTTCTACTTCCCGTCTGAGTGATGTAGCGGCTAAAGCGGCTCCCATTGAAACGAGGAATCGCGCGCGCGCCCAAGCTCGTCGTTTTTCGGCCGTTTCGCGTGATACATCGAGGTAGAACCTCGACGAGATCAGGGCTTCTTTTTTCGGGAGGGGGCGAGCGAACGATAACGAGAACAGAAGCGAGCGCAGGTGCGAGAGGACGCGGAAGAAAAATAACGCGTGTAAGGGAGAATAAAGGACAACGCTGAGGGAAGAAGAAGGAGATCGAGAGCGGTGCGAAAGGATGAGATATCGTCGCTGTTCGCGCGAGTCAGCCGATGACATTTAAACGCGAGGGAAATAATAATCGCGATGCTACCGAGAGGAAGAGAGAGAGAAAGAGAGAGAGAGAGGCAGGCGGACGTCTTAATTATCGGTCCGCTTGGTCGCTGCCACTTTTTCAGACGCGCGCGATTGCGTGCGCTCGCTCGCGTCTGCCCGCGTATTGCGTGGGCAACGGGCGAGAGAGCGCCGTCGATCGGCGATAAAAAGCAAATCGAATGTCGACATTCCTGAATCGATTTTGTGCCGAGCGTGTTTGCGCGTCCCACGTAAGGTGCTCGCGTATTAATGCCGCGCAGCGAAATCCGCCTTAAGCTCGTTGCACAGAGCGGAGAGCGCGATTAATGAGACGCGCCTCTTCGTTTCTGTTTGGACGCAGCAGCAGCACCGTCGGCCGCGACGGTCAATCGGAATAATCGATCATTAATTATGGGTATCGCGAGCTTTCGCGGACAGCGTCGCTGAAGCGGTCGCGTTTATTCGCGCGCTCGTGATTAATAGTTTCTTACGTCAGCGTGCGCGACAGCGTGAGAGCGAGCGTCGTTTCTTCTGCCTGATTGAGGTGAACAATTGAGGCACTAATAATAAAAATGATATACGCGAAACGCACACTGGAAGATAAAAGTGCTACATTCAAGTAATATTGACTTGAATGCAGGTAAAATAATTACTCCAGTATTATTTAGCAAATATTTACTTGAATGTAGCACTTTTTCTCTCAGTGTACTCTTTGGAAAGAGCATTCCAGACGAAATACAAGTAAAATATGTCAGGTGTATGAGTTACAGAAGTAGTCGGGAAATTTTTCTTCGTCTTAAAGTTTGCAGCTTTAACTGAATTTCCGCTTTTTCGCGAAGTTTAGACGTTACAAGCTTGTAGAAAGTTCAGCCCCTCCCTCTTATTTTCCTTTTACTTTAACCCGAGTTGTTGATGCGATCCATCCTCAACTGTTTCGCATCTTATTGTAACTAAAAATTCCACGAGCGGATTCAAGTCTCGAATCTATCGGGTGCAAAACCAGTCGATTGCTTCGGGGCTCGAGGAGCCGGCGTATTGCGAGCGAGCAATCAGAGTCTGATAGAAAACTTCTCCCTCGCCGGATTCCATCTCATAGATGACAGTGTGAAGGGAGTTTAAGGAGAAAGAGATGATCGCAAAAGCGACTCGGCTCGACTCGAGGCACGTTCTCGCATCCTGTCAGGATGTCTCGGGAGGTAGCGACAAGGCCGACGCGATTAAATCCGGAGATGCTGCCGCCGTCGCGATGCATTTCGACGCGGCGATTATGCGCGGAGTTACGTATGCATCCTTTCCTTCCTATCCGCTAGCTAGCTAGGCTATACCCTATCCTTTTCTTTCGTCCTGTTCTTCCGCACTCCCCAACGCGGCATCCCTCCGGAATTTTTAAATGCATTCTCCGACGCGGTTCGCCGCACCATCGCCGGGATTTTCCCTCGTGGATGCGTCGATGGAAGAAGGAAGAAAAGGATCCCCACCCCGTCTCGGGAGCAAGGGACGGAAGGACAATGTCTCCGGAAGGCGTTCGACAACGGCACAAATGTATTCCGCCGCTGAGGGATTCGCCGGGGAATCTTATTTTATCGCGGATCTTATCACGGATTACAGCCCGCTCGCGGGAACGGCGCGGCGAATCGGTGACGCTCGTGGGAGAGCCGAGTGCAGCGGAATCGATTAGGATTAATTCCGATTAATCCCGGGGTGGGTAGCGCAGGAACGTAATACGTCGCCGTGATAATGCATTCGTCTTGGAGACCCCTTTGTGATGCGCGACATCGAACGGCCGCGAGTCATTAATCATCCGTGACTCTTTGCGTTATCTGCGCTCGATATTAATGAGAGAACCGTCGGCCCATCCACCTTCCTAGCGAGATTATCGCGGTTTGACGCGCCACGACGGAAATATTTATAAAGCAATCCTGACTTCGAGCGAATACGGCGCGATTACGGCGCAACGCGCTCGTATCTCCCTTTATTCGATTGCGCCGGGGAATATCGTTCGCTCGGGGTTAACTCGATTCGCTTTATACGCGTCCGTGTTACAAATTGGATATTAATTCGTGTCCGCTGTGACGCCCGGTATCAGACGCGCGCTCCCGTCTCGTTCCTCCCCTTCATTACGGAGACGACGAACGATAAGTGTAATTAACGTAGGACTTGCAATCAGTTAATACAGATTATAATACATTTATTTGCACACAACTAGCCAAGCTCGGACGATGTCTCGCGGGCGCCTGAAATTAATTAATTTGATTTAGAGGGGCTCTCGAGAGTGATGTAAAAAGGAGTCAAAGGCGAACTGCCGACCCAGTCTCGGTGGATCGCCAGATAATTCGAGGAATCTGCGCCGCGCGGATCGTCATCCGGAGGATGAGACTCCGATGGGCGCAGACAATGCGGCACAGACTGCGTTATCCGCTCGTCGTTGAGTTATATGTTCGGCACTCGCGATACGTCGGGCCGAAATTGTGACTCGACGGGAACGGATGGATCTTCCAGCGCCCGATAAATTAACGTCACGTCTCCGTGAGATCGCGAAATGTCTCGTAAGACGCGAGGAATCCGACGGTGGAATGCATTATGACCTTTTAACGCGCGATACACGCTGAAAATTCTCGGGGATACTCGGGGGATCCGCTTCGATGCCGATGGACGTCGTGCGGTGAGAAGTGCACGTCAAATTATACACATCGAGGTAACGACGCGACGACGAAAGACAGTCGCGCACGAGACGGCGAGGAATCCATTAAATTGAAATTAACAGGACTGCGTCCGGGATTCGTTCGGGGGCTGTCATTAAAATGCCGCACGTG
Organism: Dinoponera quadriceps; assembly: GCF_001313825.1. Taxonomy (NCBI): domain Eukaryota; kingdom Metazoa; phylum Arthropoda; class Insecta; order Hymenoptera; family Formicidae; genus Dinoponera; species Dinoponera quadriceps. The sequence goes on from NW_014556168.1 coordinate 1,069,769, forward strand.
CGAATCATCGTTTGAGCGATAATCGTACGCGATAAGAAGCGACGGCGGACAGCGCGCATTTACCGACGAATTGCGTTTTTAGCCGGCCGCCGCGTGGAAGCGCAAGAAGCCCCGCTTATCCCGCGATTTGATAAATGAACCTCGCGGTACGTAATAACCAGGTCGCCGATGCCGGTAAAAGCGTGCGCATAATGCGTTCCACCCTCTCGTCCGCCACACCCTCCTGCACTCAACTACCATCGCGCCCCGTGCTACGCGTCCATCCGCGGCGCGAAACAAGCGGGGGTGACATAATGCGATTGTACGTCGATGTTTCGCGCGACGGCCGACGCGACAATTTTTCATTAATACGAATCTCCCGTTGTTTTTCGGCGCGAAAGGAGGAGGCGAGGGGCCACACAGAGCGGGGCCAGCGGCGGCAAGAGTTCAGAATAGAGCGCTGGGAAAACTTTTCATCGGGTTTTCCCCGAATAAAAGCTTCTCTCCGCTATTTGCCTGCGCTTCCGCCCGTTCCTCGGCAACGTTCCGCTCGAGATTAATTGCCATCGAATCGTCGAATGGAATCGCTATTGAAACACGGGGAAAAAAGTCTCATCTCGCAAACTCTAATTAAGCGGCACGACAATCCCGGAACGGGCCTGGGAAGAGGGGAAGTCCGGTGAGATTTCATTCCCGATGAAGCCGCGGGGGCGAGCGAAATTAATACAGTCGACATTTTCTCATGCGAATCTGTGCGAAGGGAATATCATATTGCATATAGTCAATTTTATTTCTACTTGCAGTAAACATTTTCCGGGGAGCATAGGAATAACCATTTTACTTAGATCAAGTAAATATTATTCGAACGGTAGCACTTTTTTCTTTAAGCGTACATTATTATTGATGTAACACATTCACCGTATTGAAAACGTTTGTCCTCTGCGGTCTACTTTCGCGATCGTTATCGAGTTTCCGCGAGGATCATTCGCGTGCATCGCGTATTAATACCGGGTCCCGATAAGCTGCGAAAATAGACGGCGCCTAATCAAATTTCCGTCAAAGGCGGATCGGGCGATTCATCCGGGATGATCGCGGGGATGAACCGTGTAAATTCGCCTCAGAATGTAGCCGAGGAAGAAGCAAAGGCGATTCCGCGGTGGGCGAATGAAAGGACGGTCACGAGTGAAAAAGGACGCGCCGGGGAGAGCCGGGAGTGCAGGCTAATCGGATTTTTCCTATAAATCATACTTTACGCGCGTCTCGAGCTCTCGATCCTGTCGGGTACTAACGACCGTACGATCGTCTCGCGAAAATCATGTCGCGGAGAAGCGTGGCCGGCGGCTCGATGCAAATGGTTTTCCAACGAGCCGTGCCGTGCCGTACGAGTGATCGCTAAATAAACGTTCGCTACCAGCGAACTCGCGTTCGCTCCACGGACGACGATCTGGACAAAATAGCTTTCTAAAGGGAAAGCCTGATATTGCTGGTAAAACGTCGAAACCGATGTGAGAAGTATCATCGAGTTATAACCCCCCGCTCGTTCTCCATATCGCGATAACGTAACGCGTGTGCAATAGGATGTTCCGTCCGCTCCTCACATCCGCAAATTCCCCGGCCGATTTGCCGTCGATTTTACCTCGGGGAAAAATCGCCCGCCGCGTTTTCCCAATGACCGTCCGAGATATATGATTTTGCGTAAATCTGTCGTAAATTTTATTTCGCCCACGAGGTTTAATTGCGTAATCTCTCGCGGGTGCGGATCGCGGCGTACCGACGTGCCGATTGAATTCCAATCATCGAGCTTCCACGTTCCGCGTCATAAAGCCCGAAATCTCTTTATTATTATCGACTAAATCTCCATGGTAATAGCGAAAGTGTATCACCGTAAAGTCGGCGTAAAACGTCGGCGGGTACATGTCGTGTTTATAATGCATTCCTGCATCGATGGGTCGCGGGGAAAGGCGGCGCATAAAGCCGGCAATTACCCATCGGGCGGCGTAATGGCGAAACCTAATTTATATTCCGGATTTCCTATAATGCAATTCATTAGTCTCGAAACAGGTCTGGCATGGAGAAACAATGGCTCGTCTTCAAAGCTCCCCCGATACAGCGCTCTCTCCCTCTAACCCTCTTCCTTCTTCTTCCTGGTCTTCATTTTCTTCCTCCCCTTCTTCTTCTTCTTCTTCTCATCGTCATCTTTCGCCTTCGTTGAATCTTCCCTCCGTCTCGCCTCATAGCTTTCCTCCGCCGCTTCATCTTTATGGCTGGTACTACCAGCTTCCACCCAATTTATTAACGCACTTCATTCCGCTTTCCCTCTGGAGATTTATTTTATAATTACCCCTCCCCCCCCCCCCCCNCCTTACACCGTTCTCGTCGCCGGGCGAGATGAGCGCCGGTAAGTTTTTTACACCATGTGTGAAGAATAATTCACCGGCATTAACGACGTGTCGCTCGAATTTCGGATTTTCTCGCGAGCGGATGATAGAGGATCAACTGACTACAAAGCACGCTTGAGCGCATTATTTTGGAAGTGTCAGTTTTAAGATACGATATGGATTTCTTTGAGATGCCTCTACATCGATTTTTTTGTCTCGTACTTATAACTTGTAATAATAACATTTAACGATACAATTACTTGTACATTTTTCTTTAGCCAATGCTCAATAATTCTCATAAATATTTTACCATGTGTGTATTATTATTATATTTGTGTTATTATTATGTTATGATCAATTTTAATATACATGTATATCCATATGATGAATAAGAATGCATCATTAAAGAATTAAGTATATTAAATGATAATCTACGCGATATCGCGCGTACTATAGGACGTATGCGGCAGCCATGACAGTGTAGTATTAAACGCGCGCGCGTAAACGGAACGAGACGCGTCGTGCGGTATTCGTGATCCTTTTAATTGCGTCCTGTATATGTGCACGTGATTATGCGTGATTAATCGCAATACATCGCGCGTGTGATTATCGTGTGCATTATTGAGAGAGTATCTTGAGATTTAAAAGGTAACTACCGCACAATCATGAATCTCTATAACCTAACCTAATTTAACCTCGTCAATACCGCGCAACTTGTAACCTAACCTGTGCGAACTTAATCTATCGCCGTAATTAATCAGGAAAACTATTTCAGATTTGGCAGAGCTCGTGGCCACACGTTGGGTGCAGTCGATGTTCCGAAGGATGTGAGGTGCAGCACCGGAGGATCCGGTTCGGACCGAGCAGGATCGGCTGGAACGTAGGTTCAGAAACTCTGCGCGCTCCTCTATTTAACCCTTTGCGGACGAAAGCCGGGATATAGCCGTCAGAATGACGAATACTCGAATCATGACCGCAAAGGACTAATCCACTCGTATCTATGAGCATTCGTTCGTTAAGCCGAATCTTGGAGATAACTCTAACCTGCAAAACTATTTGTTCTGTTTCGCAGATCCCTCCTCCCGCCCTCTCTCCCGAGCAGTGTAGCAGAACGTGATCGATCCTAAGCCGGCAGTCTTTCGGTAAATAACGATAAAAATTTAAGGCAGCGAGTTCCTTTAAGAAATCTCGTGGAAATCAGTGTTATCTGATTTATTCCGTTCGTATTTGTTGTAATTTTTCACATTGTATATACATAATTTCTTGATGCGACAATACTTTATTTGCACTTTATAATCATACAGTAAAAAATTGTATGTTAAATTTAATATATTGCACAATTGTACATTGTCTTAATCGACCCACACAAATTTGTGTATTAATTTATCGTAAAGTAAATATGTTGAAAAGTAATACAAATATTATGTCAAAAATTAGCACAAAATTAATGTCCATATGTTAATTAACACTGAAGTATAAAATGCGTTATTTTAAGACTTACGTTGAATATTGGCTGAATACAAAATATTGTGATAACATAAACACAATATAAGTTAACATACGAGTATGTTAAAAATTTAATACAAACAATTTTAACAAGGACTGATTTTAACATAAATACAAAATGTTTCTTTTGCACGTTCGCCAGAGAAACATGAACTTTGGATGATCTAAAAGACACACGTATATAGTTTTAAAGGCTTGGAAAATACTGATTTTTCATTTTTTCTGCAATTTTCTCGGTTCCTTTCCTCGAATGAGTGAAGAAAAGTTGAAAGAACCCTATATTTTTCAATTTCTCCACAGATTTTTCGGTCTCTTTCCGAGAAGAAATTGGAAAAGCGGGTTTCCTTAACTTAATATACACGCGCATAAACTACATACATATGTGTTATTCGGGAAATTCGCAGATGAAACGACATTTTCCTTGACTCGAAAGCGGTCAGATTTGGTCTCGCCATGCTATTTGAGAGTTAACATTAATAACACCCTGCGCGCTTTCCTTTCTCGTTGCCGAGGTTCTCCCGAGTATATTTTCCTTGCCAGCGCGATTTTTCCTTTTCACCTTATTTCGCCCGATTCTTCGGCTGCTCTTGCGCCGCTTATTGTCTCGCTTCCTCTTTATAGCTCATACAACTCCACGTTCCGACTTCTGCCGTATTTATGGACACATTTTACCTCGCTCTCTCCCTCTCTCTCTCTCTCTCTCTTTCGTTCGAACGTTCACTTCGCTGTAGTTATCTATGTTTTCTTTGCACTCGGACCTAATGGACCGGCGCTTTATTGGCCTCTCGATCGTGAACGGTATCTGTGACGCGCCGTTTATCAACGCGATTTTGTTGAAATTAATAAAATGGTTCGTCGCGTACGCGTGCCGTTAGGCTGTTCCGCTTCTTAACTCATTACTGTTCATTAACATTCCGTCGATATGATTTCTCTCGGCTTGCTTCTTATCGTCAAGCTGCGAGAAAACGTGCGCGGATCGTTGTTATCGCCGTAGATATGTTCCTGTACGTTTGCTTTGTAAAAAGAAAACAATCAAAAAGAAAGATTATCGCGGATATATAGATAATAAATATGAGATACACTGATAGAAAATTATTAGTTAGTTTCGCCGTCAAACATATTTTATAGTAGCAGCAACATGCTTGCAAGGTTATTATCACTGACACTATAGTAAATTAACTTAAGAAAAAATAGATCACCGGACTATTTCTATGGTTAAAGGGCCGTGACTGGCGCCGAAACTAACTTATAATTGTCTATCGGTGTACGTAAACACGTGTACGCCGAAAAGTAACATGTCGAGAGAAGAATAGATAGTTATTTATAATAGCAAGAGATAATAGTTATTTCAGCGCTATCGCCGGCGCAGAAAGCGGGGGAAGTTTCGCGCGCTCCAAGTTTTCCCTGGGAATAACTCCGCGCATTAATGTATTAATGGCAGTCGCAGACTCGCAGATTCGCGCTTTTTATTTTCATTCCGTTCTCCTTGTCTCTCTGGAACTTACCGAGTCTGCCGGTCCTCTTTCAATCTCCCCCTGCCCACCTCCTGCACCCCTTCCCATTCCACCTAGCCATTTTCATTTTTCTTTCCTTCATCATTTACTACCCTCACTGCTTCATCTGGTATATCTATCTACCCGACCTCTCGTCCTTCCGTCTTTTTCAGCCGTTTCATATTTTTGCCCTCCTCGTACGCCACGCTTTTACGATTCATTCTCCGTATTTTTACGGATATACGGGCGCACCTCGTATTCAGTTATTTCCGTTTTTACTTCCGACACCGGTCCACGCTCGTAAAAACTTTTTTCGTCCGACCCACCGTGATTTCGGCGGCCTCCTCGTTATGCAATTCTGTTCTCGGCTACGCTGTATAATAAATTAATGGAATAACGCTAACCTAAGTTTCTCGCCGGGCCCGAGTCCCCCTCCTCGGATAATACTCGAGGCCGCGCCTCGCTCCACCCTCCCCTTTTTTCTTTCGTAGATTGTCCCCGCTCGTCCTGTTTACCCTTTAATGGCGGCACCAAGGTGGTGCAACAACGCGAGGTGGAGACAGGCTGTGACGTAGTTTACCGTCGCTCGCGACGATACGAAATGATTTAATACTCACGGAGGCGCAAGTTCTCGTCCCATACCCGTTTTATATTTCAACTGCGCGCGTGACACCGCGCGACGCGCGTCAAGGATTCAAGACCGGAATAAGCAAAGGAAGCACGTCTCTTCGTAACCTACTTTCCGATATACGTCGTGTATATATCTTTCTTTCTCTCTCTCTTTCCCTTTCTGAATTTTCGTTATATAATAAAGGTCGTACATATTCCTCGTGTCTCTCTTAATTTCTCGGATTAATGTCTCGCGAAAGAGCCCCGCGTCGTACGTTTTCGTCGAATCCCATTTTGCTGGGATAATATGCTTTACCGTGGCAACGTGAATTCTCTATTTTACGACGAGTATGCTTCACGAGGAGTGTTTGAAAACAATTTTGAGACATTTAACTTTCCCCGCGCTAAAACACGGTTCTGCGCGCTCGGTCGGTTTATTCAAGATACGCGCTGTTAGACGTTGACAATTGTTATTAACGAACGATGAAAAGTTCACCGTTCACCCATTGTTCGAAGGTTTCGAAAACGAGATCAAAGTCCGGCTGACTCTCGCTCAATTCCGAGTGCGAAGGTTTATGGAGATTGCGAAAAAAGTCACACGATGCGCGACGGATTTTATTTTCCCCGGATATCTCTGCAACCACGCGTCAAATTAAGTTAACCCGTCGACACTCCTCGTGGTGTGTGGGCAAATTTTATGAATTTCACTCCGCAAGTTTCGCAAAATCTCGTTAAAATCGATACCGTAACCGCGACTCGTTCGTATCCGGGACTCGTTTGAAATTTATGACGCTCCCAAATTGAATTCGAGATAAGCCGATTAATGCTGCGCGAAATACATTTAATGCGCGCAGAAATTACCGCCAATTCAGAATATTCCTTAGTCGCGTTCATCGTTATCTCGTTGCAAACGGGATTGAAACTAAAGGGGGTTTGATATGAGAAAGACAGAGATACACGTTGCGCTGCAACGCGACGAGGGCAACGGCCTGGTTAGTGGATGAAGCTGTACATGTAGTGGTGATGGTGGCGGCGGCGACGATGGTGGTGGTGGTGGTGGAATACGAATGTCGATTGCGCGTCCAAAGATTTACGGTTAAAATCGTGCTTTACGCGCGCTTCCCGTCAATTATGCCAAAGTTCGTTACTTCGGTCGAGCGTTCGCACGAAACGCGAGCTGTCGAGTCAGCCCGAACTAATTTTGAAAAACGGGCTATCGGAAATTAAAAAAAAAAGTGAGAAACAGAGCGACAGAGAGGTCACGTTTGCGTCCCATCGAGCGGTCGTTAATGCCCAACGACGCTCCATTAGGTTCGAATTTTTTTTTTGAAACGATAGCGCATAAACAATGAATGTTTTTCTTTTTTTTTTCTTTTTTTTTTCATTTCCTTTCCCGCGGATAGTTTCGCGGCTACGTATGAATTTTCGAACGTTAAGGATATATCTCTGCGTTTTAATCAGTCGCGAATGAGCGCGAATTAGACTTGTAAAAATCGCGTGGCCGGAATTTACAATCGAGATGAAAGCGCTGGATATATACGCCGCGTATCGCATACTTTCGATCGGTCCGGTTTCATTCCCGTTCGCAACCGTTTCAAACACACCGGCGCCGTCGGAGGGACGCTCTGTACTTGGGCGCGGGACGTAATAAAATTAATTAGGTCGCGCTGATCTCGGAAAACGAAAGCCCGCGATTTTAGGCGCCAAGTCAGGCGACATATCGACCCGTAATTGCTAAACCGCGTACTGGAAAGGCTCGAGATCGAAATCGTGCGAGGCACGAACCCGTGTATCCCTTTTCGACATGCCACAAAAGTGGCGAGCCAGACTTAATTAAGGAAAAGAGTAATGGAAAAAAAAAATTACGAAATGTCGACTAGACGTATCGATTATGTCGAGATTGCTTGATCGACGTTTTCAGGATATTATCGAGATTGTGAATCCGAATCATTTATCGCAGCCATATTTAGCGACACGTAGTGTGCTGAAATTCCGCTGGATTTTTCAAATTTTTAAACGTCAAATGCACGTCAACATGTTGAAAAGGCTAATTGATAATCCCGAACATGGAATGACGAATTATAAAATATTTAGAAACCAGCTTGGTTAATTTGATGGCGATACTTGACGTTTAAAAAAGAAACGGAGCGTATTGTTCCATGATATAATTTGCTAAATCGTATGAGAACCAACACATGTCTGATGTGAAGCGTGTTAAAAAAAGATGAGTACCATCTAGACAAAACAAATAAATGTGATTTAAAACGGTTTCAAGTTGACCCGACGAAGATATTAAATAAGTAAAATGCGCGAATTCGGTTCGAATTAAAAATAACGACGGGTCGGGACTTGATAAGTGGGACGTATGCGCTACCATTTCTTCTTGTTTTCTTTCATTTTTTTCTTCGCGAAAACTAATCGGACGGCGGTGTATTGCGCCGGTAATTAACGTCGACCTCGCTCAAAGATTTAATATCGAGAGCCGCATACCTCGGCGTCAATTACACGAAAGATACGTTTGCTTCTGTCGGTCGCGCAACACCGTCTCGTATTTCTTTACGAAACGCGAGGAAACGAATGGAGACTCGAACGAGTTTTGATTAATGGAACATTGGAAGCTGGGAAAGAAGAAAGAACCGCCCCGGGCGCCCAAAGGCGTAATTAACAACAGCAATCAAACGTCTTAGTGAATTTTTTTATGTATAAGCTAAGGAGGAGGAAGGGGGAAGGAAAGAGAGAGACGAGTTAGTCGGATCGGTGAAACTTATGACAGTTCGATGGATATTCCTTCCGACACGTGCAACGCTCGAGTTTTACGATGGGAAAAAAGTAAGCAATATCTTTATTAAAGTTGGAATCTTTCTCCGTGTACTTCCGTAGATATCCGTATCTCTTAAATTATATTATTTCGCGCTGCATCTCGCTCGATGGTGATGAGTAACTGCGAGTGCAATATACGAAATGTAATGCGATACAGTATTTACAAAAAATATTAACATCGGGAGGACATACAGAATATTAACAAAAGACAAATAAATTCAAGATTTAATAAAAAAAAAATAGTACATCTCTTTCGCTTTATTTTTTTAACTAATTTTCGCAACAGTATTGATTGTTGACTGCCCGGCAGCCATTTAGTCACTAGTTAAAAAAATGGAGAATTGGGTATCTTCGCTAGAAAAACGAGCAACGCTGGTAATATTGGGAAACAACGAAACAAAAGGTTGCTGTTTATTGAAAACTCATGTAAGTCTAGACGAAGGTGTGCTAGATAGTAATTAAGTAAGTCAGTAATTAAGCCTCTGACGTGGCTTGTAATTATCGCTGACGTGCTCGAGAGGGAGAAAGAGAGACAGAAACGGAGCCAAAGGGGGAGGAAATCAGAAAGTTGGAAGCGAGCTTCAAAGAGCCTCAAACCTTCTTCTAGACTTTACGATAGCAACCCCCATGGCCTTTATAGTTGCCGAGAAATTCGACGGGGGATAGGAGTGAAAGGAGGGAAGGGGGGTGGAAACGGCAGCTGGATATTGATCCCCAAACAAAACAGGCAGCGCGCGAGTGTCTAGCAATGTAATTTCTGACAATCCATGGGATACAGCGGAGCCGGTAAATATCCCACGGCGTCTTCCATTACGTAAAACAATATTTGCGGTGCATTATAACTCGCGATGTGTGTATACGCGGGAAAAAAATTGCAAGTACGAACTCGTTAAGGAAAGTCCGTCTTAACGTGCGAAAAAGTGCAACAGAATTCGTCCGACATTCGCCGTGTCAACAGCGAATTCTCCTAACTTCTCGAGAGAAATTTTGCATTTTGGAGAACGAGAGGAGAATTGCGACGTTTAAGTTACAAAGAAACTCTTTTACAAAGAAATAACTTTTGCACATCTTAACTCATTTTGCCGCTCTACCATTCGTCACGTTTAATTAATTTTTATGTAATACACCATTTTTATTCGAGTCATCTGTAAGATTATCGGCAAATTTACTTCAGTTTATTGTTAAAGATATATTTACAAGTGTTAACCAGTCGATTTGCAAAATTTAATAAAACATGAAAGTAACGAAGACCGACACACATTTAAGAGACGAGTATATCAATAAGAATCGAAGAATCGCGTATATAGATCTTCGAATACCAATCATAAATCTCAAATCATTCTTGCCTTTGAATTACTTGGTCTCGTTGTACGATTTCTCTCGAGAATTGTTTGTTTCCTTCGATCCGGCAAGATTCACTTATTTCGAGCTTCAATTTCGGCGAGAGCTTGCGTGTGTCTCCCCTCCCTCTCTCTCTCTCTCTCTGTCTGCGAAATTTCTTTCCGTACAAATTCTCGATCGTCTCCTCGACAGATTCTCGAAATTGTTTTCGACGCTAGTACTCGTTCGAGAGCGCCCTTTGAGAAAGCAGAGAGGAAACGAGGAAGAGAAAGAGAGAGAGACACGGAGAACGCCCCGGTGTAAATGCAACGCAACCGACGAGCCCCGAGGGTCGTCTCGAAGCTCGAGTGCGAGGAAAGTTCGGCAGGCTTGCCTTTTTATCCCTCCAGCAGACGTAAAGGGGCGCACTTACACACTCCACGCTCCCTTTCCTCGTGTCATTCGCTAGCTCCACCTCACTCGTTCCTCGCGTCTCCCTTTCGCGTCCTACTGCGAAGTCTCCAGAACCGACGTACAGCTATATCCGTCCACGGTTTCCTTTCGTCTCGACTAGACGCTAAAAATGCGCCCTCAGTCAGCAGGTCCTCCAGGAGGGCACGATGCCCTTCTCGAGGTACCGCTTGTCGAATAACCCTCGAGAAAGGTCGCGGCGAATGATCGGCTATCTCGTTTACGAGAAATATCGCTTGCGTGCTTCGGACGTTCGTATTTCCGCCATTTCCGCCGGGGAGATCTTAGGCCATCGACGTATTTAGTTTTTATCGGTTTGATAACCATCGCCGGAACTTGAAAGGCGAACGAGACACAGTGAAATATAACGTTGATTTGCATCGCAACTAGGACGACTAGTGGTATCAGTGGTATTTTATTTCTTTTTTTCTCCTTTTTATTCGAGAAGGGATACCCGAATTGCACGATTGCCGTTGATTTATTTGAATTAAAACACGCGGCAGACAGATACAGGGAGAGAAAACTATATGCGCGGATATAAACGACTGAATTTGCGCGCCACAATTTGTGATTAGTAAATTAGTTATCGCATCGGTTGTATTTCCAGCCAATTTGTTGGACATCATTCCGACATTTCGAACACTCACATTCTACAGTTCTCGAATAGCAATATAGGAAGCGTAGCTGAAATCCCAGCGAAATCGCATTTTCGAGTTGTCTCCATTTCGGGCGATTAATGGTCGTATTCGGTGTCTCGTGTTCAGCGATTTATTGTCAATGAAGCGTAGCGTAGATTATACAGCGTGCGTCCCGGCCTTCGTGAACTAAATTACAGGAAGTGCAACGGTATCTGGCTTCCTTCGCTCCGATCGAACGTCCGATTATGACTGCTCGCGGCCGACGAGAAAAAAAAAAGAAAAGCAATAAGAGGGGGGAAAACGCGCCGTCGAAAAATCGACACGATTCACAAGTGACAGCTGCGCCGTAATTGGAGCCAAGATGATTATCTCATCGATCTGATTCGGGAACAACCGGCGCTGTTAAAGGGATGCCATATTTGAAAAACTTTACCGACAGAATATTGACTTTTTTCTGCAAAGTTTACGTTTTATTGGTTGCCAACATTATAAATGCTTTTATGTAGTAGAAATATATGCGAAAACAAATTGGAGCATTGCTCAGAACATGACGGAAATGAAGAAAATTTTCAAATATCTCTAGCTGTCAATTAGCGTAAATATTTATATGATACAGAAATCCTGCAGCTTGTACGTACCGAATCGTGTCAATGTCTAGTTAGGAAAACTTCAAAGAACCTTTTTTACATTTTTTCGATGAAATTTAAAGGTCTAAAAAGATACGAAAAGTTCGCAAAAATATATTTATATATCTTGGTTAGATTTTCTGTCAGATATGATAAAACAGAGCAGCGCATATTCATCGCATTTATATTTATATGGAACTTATATTCACACAAGATATGTACATTGTTAAAAAGTAGCGTAGCTTGCGGTAGCTCAAATTAACTACGGCTTCAACGCTAATTTAAGCGTACGTAACTTTCAAGTAGCCTCTCGATGGGAGTAACGTAAAAAGAGGTTAAGATCGCGCTTCGCTCCATTTACGATTCGACGGCGATCGAAGGTAATAATACCATCAATCATTCCGTCCGCCGTAATCTTCGCCGTCGCTTCGCGGAGAACGTCGATTTTCGGATAGGACGCGTTATGGCTCGGAGCGAAATAAAAACAAAATAATTTGTAATACCGTGAGAAACCTTCGCCTCTTTCGCCTCGTCTTCGGGGAAGGACGAGGAGAAGCAGGCGGGAAACGAAGAGGGCGCGTTCGCTTTGAGGACGTCCTGGCATTGTCCTCCCGACGACAAAGGGACTCTTGTCTCCGTGCATTAGTGCGATTCACGGACGCGCGCGAGCCTCTAACGCGCCCTCGGATGGCGGATACGCGGTTAACGCGATAGATCAGAGAGGAGATCGCGTAGAAAAGATACATCGCGGCATTGTCTCGCCGTTGTATACCCCGCAATTCTCGCGTATATATGCCGTAATTACCGAACGAAGACGGCGTAATTAAGGGTGCCGGCCGCGAGGACACCCGAGGATCGACCTAATCAACCGGCTCGTTTGGACAGCTGTTCGCGACAACGTAATGACGCGTCTTATTCGCCTTCACAATACTACAAATTAGGGACAATAGCGTTCGCATTGTGCGCCGCACGGCCGTTCGCCATTTTTGCGGCGTCTCACCATGACGTGGGACATTAAGCGCGCTAACGACGCGGCCCGACTCGCCTATTCGCTCTAACACTCAGCCCGCGTTAGGGCCGACCGAGGAACTCGCGACGACGGAGTTTGCCGAGTTAATCGAGCGCCGCTGCGCTGAGCCGTGAATTTTGAATCGGGAACTTCGCGGGCCTTTCCACGGCGATGCGGAACGTAATTATGCGGTTAGTGCTACTAAATGCTTCACGCGCGCGCGCACACACACGCACACCCGTACAATATATATTACGCTGGTAGCGGCGTTATCGACCTGTGATCGATGTGCAGGAACAAGGGAATATCGATGCTAATCGTGGCGCGTAGACAGAGAGGGCGACGTGAAAGGCGCGGATCGACGAGCGCAACGAGCACTTTGAAGATACGTTTTCTTTTTTTTTTAATTAATCCTTGAACGATACGCGGTGTTACGGTTTAACATGCAAATCACGTTCCTCCCGGACGACCTGCGTCCGCGTGAATTTGGTACATTCGCGAATCAACAAGAAGGGAGAGAGAGAAAGAGAAAGAGCACCTGTGTGCTTTACGCCAAACGAGATTTATAGTTTCACGAGTAACTTCGATTGAGGTGGCGCGTTTGTGACAGACGCAATTCAGATCGCGTTGCCTTTTCCATAAGATGACGCGGACCCCTTTGTTGTTCTTTCCGGGTAGTTTGATTTTTGTTGGAGGTGCGATTTTTGACGTCGCGCCGAAGGGGAAACGGCGACGACGAGGTGACGAAAATTGACCCAACCTTCCTTGGGAATTTCTAATCCAATTTCTGTCAAGTTTCTTACGGGACGCGACGCGACGTTGGAAATTTCCTCGCGAATCCGCGAGTGAAAAGTTCGGAGCCATCTTTGCCCCGTCCTCGTCTTAGCGAAGGGTAAGGACGAGAGCCGCCAAGCCAGCCAGCCGGCGCGCTTTCGATACCGGGCGAGGCAAAGTTTCCCTCTTGCGACGGCAACAAGCGCGAAATTCCGCATGCACTCGCACTCCTCGCTCGTACATCTATATGCGTATCAGCAAAAGTTGGCTCACACGCGAGCGATACCTCACGAGCAAAATTCGATCCAGTAAATCGCAATCTTTCCCCCGACGTTTACGACGAATCACGGAGATTTATCGGGATAACGTGAACGAAAAAAAATGACGGCCGTTTGAAACTGCATCGAGGTAAAATTTAAATATACGTAGAATCCGCGCGCGCGCGCGCGCACACGTTGTACTGAGTTATAGCGCGAGCTCGTAAACGTACTTTGATAGCGACTCGTATCGCGTTACAGCCGTTTGTCGTTTCGAGGCTCGCTCGCTCCCTCCTGCCGACGTACCGCACGTACAAGCGTAATTCTCGCCTCGGTACTCGCTTCTTCTCCCGCTTCGCTTTATCATCGGGAAGACGAGCACCGCTTGCCGCGCGCGACAATAAGCGGACATTTTCCAATAGCGCGCGCGACGGCTCCGCCGGCGATTTTCCTATTTGGTCAATCGTTGCTCCGCCGTACACGCGAGCGCTCTTTGAGCACCGTGATTTATACCGGAGTCTCTTAAATCGTTCAGCAGATTAACTTAAAAGGTCCTTTATAGCGTGACTACTATATCATGACGGTCTTTGTGCGGCGGTCGGTCCTCACGAAACAAGATTAGCCCGTCGGCTTTTGTACCGAACGTCGAGAAATACTTAAGTCGTGAAAACACGCGCGCGCAAAAGCGACTCTTTCCCACGGACGGATTTTGGACCCGCGTCCTCACGGGTGTACAAGCGTCAAAGAAGGATTCAGTGAGTGAGCTCAATGGAGAGAGTCTTGAGAAATATAGCTCTTGATTAGATTCACGTAACGCAAAAGGATTAAAGACGATATCGGTCGAAGATTCGTTTATCTGAACGCGAAGAACAATGCAACGCCGACGCGAAATGCCTTAGTCGCCGTGAAATGACAGTCATTTAACACCGCTGTTACTCCTGCAATGGCGCTTAATTATTTCGACCAGCGCGAGGAAAGATCGCGATAAGTTTAACGATGCTAAATCGACCGTGCAGTAGACCGTGGATGCCTGCCAAATTACGAGAGAGAATTGTGGTCCCGTTGGAAACTGCACTAGCGGAAACATGCTAGCACAGGGCAAAAGGGACACAGTTTGCTTTTCGAGTGCAAACGAAACGACATCTCGCGGAATGTAAATGTCGACATTCGTTCACTCGTAATGATTGCCCCGGTGTAAGAGTCGAAGAGAAAATATACCGTGAGCGCGAGGTCGCTCGCTGCGCCGAGAATCGAGCCTTCACTCTCGAGCAACCGCTCCACCAACACAGGCTCCCCGCTACGATACACCTCTCTCTTGTCGGGTCTTAATTGTCAAGACGGTTCGATTCCTTCCCGTTCGACCGTTTACGTCAGGTAGCTTTCGTGGGGTATTGGATGGCTCGCGTACAAAAGAGAAGCTAAGGTCAATAGAGCGCTTTATCTGCTGAAACTTGTTAATCACACCTGCTTGTGTGTAAGATGTTTGCATACACCCTCGTCTTCCCTTACCTTGACTATTGTAGACTTTCTGTGCAATGAAACAAGAACGGAAGATCTCCCTTCGGAAGTCGTCCAAGTCGGCTGTATACGTTTTCTTTTTCGTATTAGACGTGACGAGTGTATTCCTTACTATTATATCTCCTTAAATTGGCTGCAGATTGCCTGCCGAAAAGTTGACTTTCTTGCTTCACGCACATAGTATCTACCGCCTTACATTAGTGAGCATTTTCATTTTTCGTGCGTTACACTAATGAAGCTCATAACCAGACGTATCATTTAACGCTAATTGTGCGGTAAGAGTCCCGGACATAACGCTCAACGCTGATTCAGACTGGTGTGAAATATTCACTAATGATAGGAGAAACATACGGTGGATTATACGGAGTGGTTTTTTTGTATGTGTCCAGTCGGCGTGGAAAATTTAGTCTCGCGACTCTCGCGAGGGAATTCGCTTCGTGAAATAATGGATAACCGAAGGGAGAACAGAACCGAGAGAGAGAGAGAGAGAGAGAGAGAGCTACTCAGACCGGTCTCGCGATTCTTCGAGTCGACTTCTTCTTAAGCCGCGCCATTGTGTCGCGGATGCGCCTCGGGGGTTCCGCTGTCCGAAATGCAAATTTAATTTTGCAATAAAAACGTACGGTCTCGAGGCGACCTGAAAGACCGAGCCCGGCGCCAAGACGGCCAAACATGAATTGCGACGGGTGCTTTCAGGAGAGGAGGGGAGGGAAAGGGTGTAAGGCGCCATGGCGTTCGCGTGCGCCTTTCAGTCATGGAACTCCTGAATTATGACGGGGTATCTCCGTCGCCATCGCTTCCCAAGATTCTGCACGCTTTCAGGAGCGAAAAAGGAGAGCGAGAGTTTAATGAGCTGCGGCCAAAAGGAGATTTGACAAGAGTGATATTATAGCATCGGCGCCGCTGTTGTCGGTCATTATCGCGGCCCTGTCGTTCAAATACGAAGAGCGAGTTATGATTACCGTTTTTTCACAAATTAGCAACTTGCGTCGGTTTGATTTTGTATTACGTGAAAGGACTCGGAAGCTTCACGCGAGAATACGCGAAAGTAGAATCGCCTGAAGTATCGTGAGATCTGAACTGAATAGGTGTGTTCAGGAAAACCAAATACTAGGGAATGTTATAGCATATTCCATAATATATTATGTAACACACATAACGAAACATTATAAAAACTCGGAGGACATTTCAAACAAAAATCTTGGATTACTATACACACATAAGGTAATGCAAGGTATTAGTGTTTGGATTAGTGCTACAAGACCGACGGAAGATCGTCAGATAATCGAGAAGCGAGAATGGGATGAGAAATCCGTGACCTGACCGTGACCTGGCCATGCTTTGACTAGATATATAGTGAGAATTGGCCTTAAAATACAGATCAAGGACGTTTGTCGGACAGTGAAACTTTCCTCGCACATTGCGCTAAATTATTTCGAGTCACGTGATGGTCCCGGTGAGGTCGGTCTCGTGTAAAAATCGCAGCAACGCATATCAGACGTGTTCATTTTCCACGCTAGCGGGCCGAACGCGTGTCGCAAATTTCGGCCCTTCTAAAAATTCCGCGCCCGGTTACGGCAATCTGCTCTCGCTCGCGCGCCCCCATGTATCCCTTCCTTCCTCGCGTGTACACGGCGTGTGCACGGTATCCCATCGCGTAGTATCACACTCCATCCTCGCCTGCGATCTTTCTGTCTGCCCATTTTTTTCTCCCTCTCTTGCAAGTACCATTCATCCGCGAGCTCTAATTGAAGCGAGCCGCATGGCGCGGAGTATCGGGAAAAATCTCGATTTTCCCGTCGTCCGTCGTTCCGGGCGATCTGCACGCGTCGCATGATCGATACGCACGGTAGTGTCCTGACGTGGCGCGATTGGTCGGCCGGTCGGCGGTCCGCGAAAAGCGAGAACGAGGGAAAAGCGGACACACGGGAGGAGAGATGCGGTGTACGAGCAGGTGGGCGGGCGGCCGGCTAGACAGACGGACAGACAGACGGACAGACAGGCGGGCAGGCAGTCGGGCGGGCACAGAAAGTGAAATGTCCTCGGCGACGAATTAAATGACGTTTTTCGAATTTGGCCGCGACCGTCCGGCCATCCGGCAGATGAAAGAGGTAAAAGGAAAACCGTTCTTCCTCCTGTCGGGAGCCGCGGTAACGGCGGGACCCGCGTGTAAATAAACCACCCGCTGATAAATTGGAGCCCGCTTACGTGCACCCCCGACGTTTCCACGCGCGCTCCCCCGCACGTGATTTAACGTAATGGACGCCGTGACTTGAGCCCGTCGCTTGCCTCTCCGAGTTATCGTCAAACAGCGGGGAATGGCTCGCGGCATCGCCGCTTCGGGATAAACAGCGATTAAACGTTGAGTCGCAGTCCTGTCAGCGAGCAGTCGCGGGCTGCCGAATAGCGACAGGATCGATAAACGACCGGTATCAAAATTGTCACGGACACGACACACACGTTGTCGGAATCGAAGATCTCCTTCTCCCCTTCCCCCCCCCCCCCC